>NC_133658.1:537943984-538023984 GCF_037893015.1 Macrotis lagotis
ACCGCTAATTATTTTAATGAACAGTCCATTTATTCCTACACTCTCTAGTGTTTTTAATAGGAATGGATGCTGTATTTTGTCAAAAGCTTTTTCAGCATCTTTTGATATGATCATATGATTTCTGATAGGTTTGTTGTTGATATAATTGAGTATACTAACAGTTTTCCTAATATTGAACCAACCCTGTATTCCTGTAATAAATCCTACTTGATCATAATGTATTATCCCAGTGATGACTTGTTTTAATTGTTTTGCTAAGATTTTATTTAGGATTTTGGCATCTATATTCATCAGGGAGATAGGTCTATAATTTTCTTTCTCTGTTTTAACTCTTCCTGGTTTAGGTAGCAGTACCATATTGGGTTCACAGAAAGAGTTAGGCAGAGTTCCATCTTTCCCTATTTTTCCAAAGAGTTTATATAGGATTGGAACCAATTGTTCCTTAAATGTTTGGTAGAATTCACTGGTGAATCCATCAGGCCCTGGATATTTTTTTTAGGGAGTTCAGTAATGGCTTGTTGAATTTCTTTTTCTGAGATAGGGTTGTTTAGGTATTTAATCTCTTCTTCATTTAACCTGGGCAATTTATATTTTTGTAAATAATCATCCATTTCACTTAGATTATCAAATTTATTTGCATAGAGTTGGGCAAAATAATTTTGAATTATTACTTTAATTTCCTCCTCATTGGTGGTGAGTTCACCTTTTTCATTTATGATACTAGCAATTTGGTTTTCTTCTTTCTTTTTCATAATCAAATTGACCAGAAGTTTATCAATTTTATTGGTTTTTTCATAATACCAACTTTTGGTTTTATTTATTAATTCAATAGTTTTTTTGCTTTCAATTTTATTAATTTCTCCTTTAATTTTTAGAATTTCTAATTTGGTACTTAATTGGGGATTTTTGATTTGTTTTTTCTCTATTTTTTTTAGTTGCATGTTTAGTTCATTGATTTCCTCTTTCTTGAATTTATTCATACAAGCATTTAGAGCTATAATATATCCCCTGAGAGTTGCTTTGAATGAATCCCATAGGTTTTGCTATGTTGTTTCATTATTATCATTATCTAGGATAAAATGGTTAATTCTTTCTATAATTTGTTTTTTGGTCCACTCATTTTTTAAAATGAGGTTATTCAGTTTCCAATTTCTTCTGGGTCTATATCTCCTTGGCTCAGTATTGCCTATGACTTTTATTGCATTGTGATCTGAGAAAGATGTATTCACTATTTCTGCCTTTCTGCAGTTGATCATTAGGTTTTTATGCCCTAGTACATGGTCAATTTTTGTATAAGTTCCATGTGCTGCAGAAAAAAATGTATATTCCTTTCTATCCCCATTCAGTTTCCTCCATAAGTTTACCATATCTAATTTTTCTAACAATCTATTTACCTCCCTAATTTCTTTCTTGTTTGTTTTATTATTCGATTTATCTAGATCTGATAGTGGGAAGTTGAGGTCTCCCACTAGTAGAGTTTTGCTGTCTATGTCTTCCTGTAATTCTTTCAGCTTCTCCTCTAAGAATTTGGGTGCTGTCCCACTGGGTGCATATATATATTCAATATTGAAATGACTTTATTGTCTATGGTACCTTTTTTGGAGGATAAAGTTTCCTTCCTTATCTCTTTTAACGCTATCTATTTTTGCTGCTGCTTTGTCTGACATAAGGTTTGCTACCCCTGCTTTTTTTTACTTCAGCTGAAGCAAAAATATATTTTGCTCCAGCCTTTTACCTTTACTCTATATGTATCTCCCTGATTCAGATGAGTTTCTTGTAAGCAGCATATTGTAGGATTCTGGTTTTTAATCCACTCTGCTATTTGCTTACGCTTTAAGGGAGAGTTCATCCCATTCACATTCAAGGTTATGATTACTAATTCTTTATTGCCCTCCATGCTGTCTTCCCTCTGTTTGTATTTTCCCCCTTTCCCCCCTTTTATCCATATTCCCCAGTCTTTTGTTTCTGAAAACCACCCCCTTCAGTGTGTTTGCCCTCCTATATCATGCCCTCCCCTTTCTTTCCCCTTTCCCTTTTCTCTTCCCTTCCTTTTGTTATTTACCCTTATTTCCCCCACTCCCCTTCCCTTTCTCTCTTACCCCCTCCCCTTTTCCCCTTTTAATACTTGAGAGGTTAGATGTTTTATAAGTTAACTGAGTATGTGTAGGTTGACTTTAAGCCAAGTCTGATGAGAAGAAGATTCAGGTGTTTCTCCTCTGCTCCCTTCTTCCCCACTATTACCATAGGATTTTTGTACCTCTTAGTGTAATGAGATTTACCCCATTCAATCTCTTCCCTCCTCCCATCTCTTTGCTGTCCCTCTTTTTAGGGCAGTAGTGTTTTTTTTAGATCATTCTATCTAAGTCATAGAAAATTCTAAGTGTCTGTCCCTTTTAGTTCTGTATATTCTATTGAATAGAGTCAAAATTCCTGAGAATTATTAGAGTCTTTCTCCCAAGTGGGGTTAAAGCCAGTTACCTCCCATTAGATAGTAGTCTCATGGATAGGTCATGAATGTCCATCATTTCTGGCTAGGTGTATTCTCTCTGTTAGAGTTACATTTTTCAAGGTTTATGAGAATCTTTTATTTTACCCCCATTCTGGGATATAGCCAGTTTCAACTTACTGGGTTGCAATTTTATTTCTTTTACCAACCACCCCCCCCCCTTTCTTTTACCTTTTCATGTGTCTCTTGAACCTCCTCTTTGATGCCCAGATTTTCTGTTTAGCTCTGGTCTTTTCATCAGAAATTTTTGGAATTCTTCCATTTCATTAAATGTCCATCTTTTTCCCTGGAAGAGAAGGCTCAGCTTTGCAGGAAAGTAGATTCTTGGCTGCATTCCAAGCTCCCGTGCTCTTTGAAATATCTCGTTCCAGGCCCTTCGATCCCTTAAAGTTGATGCATCCAGGTCCTGTGTGATCCTTACTGTGGCTCCTTGACATTTAAATTGGTTCTTTCTGGCTGCTTGCAGGATTTTCTCTTGTATCTGATAGTTCTGAACATAGTTCTGGCCACAACATTCCTTGGTGTTTTCATTTTAGGATCTTTTTCTGGTGGGGATCAATGTACTCTTTCAATAGCTACTTTGCCCTCCGATTCCATGATATCAGGGCAGTTTTCCATCACTAGATCATGTAATATTAAGTCCAGGCTTTTTTTCTCTTCAATGTTTTCAGGAAGTCCTATAATTTTCAGGTTGCCCCTCCTCGATCTATTCTCGAGGTTAGTGGTTTTGTTGATATGTATTTTACATTTGCTTCTATTTTTTCTATTTTTTGATTTTGTTTAACTGACTCTTGCTGTCTCATGGAGTCATTAGTTTCTGTAGACTCCATTCTTTATTTGGGGGAGGAGTTTTCTTCGTTAACCTTTTGTAACTCCTTTTCTAATTGGTCAATTCTACTTTTGAAAGAGCTTTCCATTTGACCAATTGAGGTTTTGAGAGAATTAATTTCTTTTTACATTTGCCCATTTGAAGATCTGAGAGATTTGTTTTCTTGTTGCAAGGTATTAATTGTCTCCCCCAAATTTTCTAGTTGATTTTTAAACTCCTTCCTTATTTCTTCAAGGAAGTCTTTCTGTGCTGGAGACCAGATTGTATTCTCCTAAGAGGTTCCAGGTCTCTCTGAGTTAGTGTATTTCCCTTCCAAGAATTTTTCTATGGATCCACATTTCCGCTGACCCTTCTTCATTTTGCTGAGACCTGAGTTTTGGGGGGGCTGGTTCACAGGGGCTTGGGATTGCTAAAGGCTTTACTCACTGAGTGTGGTTTCTCTGGCTGGCCAGTAGGAGTTGTTGGTTGCTTTCTCTGGAGTGTCTGTGACCTTTGTTGAGGCCCTCTCCTTTTCCTTGAAGGGAGGAGTTGGAGGTATTGAATTCTTTTGCCTTCAATCAATGGTGGGCTTTACCCTGGCCTGAGGTCATTCCTCAGCTGGGCTGGTTCTTCTGCTCACACACCTGGGCCTGAGGCAGAAGTAGTTTGAATTTGTTTGTTAGGGGAGAAGTCTGAGTTGTAATGGGACTCAGACCAGAGGAGCCCAGGGATGGTGTCTGCTGCTCCTCTGCTCCAGAATTCTCCCCCCAGCCCTGTCCGGGATCTCCAGGGGGACAGCTCCAACACCAGCACCTCTGCTCCCTGGCAGACTCACGCCCTGGCGGTCCAGCCCCACCTCTGATCCAGCAGGTCCGGCTTTCGGGCTCTCGGGCCCTTAGACTCCCGCTTCCAATTTAGCTGCTAGTCTGGTTGATTGGGGCTGATCTTCCCTCTGGGCCCAGACTCACCTGCCTGAATTCAGCCACAGCTCCTGCTGGAGACAAATCCCGAGGTAGATGTTCTTTCTTCTGGCTTTTCTTTCTGGGTTTTTTTGAGTCGGATTTCATTTTAGAGGTTTGTTTCATGTGGTAGATGGGGAAGAGATCAGGAGACTTTAGAATTGTGCCTGTCTTCTCTCTGCCATCTTGGCCGAAAGTCTGTCTTTCATTCTTAAAGAAGACCATGACAAAGTTAGGTGATAGAGCATCTACTGAATGCCTAATATATATTAAGCCTTATTTTAAGTGCTGGAGACACAAATAAAAATAAGTACAACAACTAGAAGCTAGTAAATAGAAAAGGGATTCCTTTCTATGCTTGAGTATTGGAAAGCTACTTTTCACACACATACAAAGATCGCATTACCTTGCAAGTAATTGGTATATTTTCATTTATATGTGTAGATGTTACCTTTTCCATAGAGTAGAAGCTCTTTAAGGACAAGGACTATTTCATTTTTTTGTGTTTATAATCCTTAGTGCTTATCATAATACCTGATATCATAGTGATGAATTTATTGTGCAGAACCAAATAAATTAAAATATTTCACATACATATACTATTCAGTTTCTTGTTTTGAATAAATGTTAATTTTCATCCAACCTAAAGGGTAATTTCACAACTCAAACAGAAAAGCTTCCTGTAAGCAGAGCCTTTGTTTTCTGATTTCTGGCTGCTAGCATCTGCCAGAACCATCTCACAATGTGGCCTCAGAGCAACTTCTCTAGCTAAAAAGGATGACTCATATTCACAGGGTCTTCTTGTTGAAACACTAGAAACAAATACATTCTGCAGAGCACACGATGTACTATCATGGAGCTGATGAAATTCCCAGCCCTGCTGGCCAAGGAGTGGCTGCAATCACAGAGCTGTCAGAGGTGACTGAGAAACCCCCTCCAGCATGAGGATTAGGGGATTAAGTAGTGTCCCTGGAGGGGTTGCCACTCACTTAAAATGGCTGCAAACATATGGTTTTAACCTTTGTACAAATCACAAAGAATTGGGTTAATTACAAAGCCTGGGAGGCTGCACCTGGAACTTGGGAATAACCACCCGTAAATGCTAACAAGTTTCCAGAAAAACTGACAAAACATAGTCACGCCTGCTTATCTGAATGCATAAATTTTTGTTAGTCACAATTGGCTTAATTTATTAAAATGATTAGCCTGTTTTATTGGTGTTGCAATCTAACAGGTAACATTTAAAGGCACGGGAAAATCAAACTTATGGAATTCTTTCAGTTTTGAAAAACCCCTTTCTTACAGCAAACCTGTGAAAAGTAGCATTATATATTGGAAAAAAAAACCAGAAACATCATTGTCTCTGGACTTTTTTCACATCCCATTACTGTCACAGCTTCAGGAATCTTGGTTTAGTCATGTCGCTGAGTCTCAATCTTCTTCTCTGAAAAAAAATGAAATGGTTTAATTGGAAATATGAAGTCTATTTCAGCTCTTGAACTATGATTCTTTTGAGACAGATAAGTAAAGAATTCTTAACACAAGTGATTCCATTTCAAATTTATGAGGAACTTTGCAGGTCTCCATATCCCTCTGTATTTGAACAACTTGATTATGTAAATCTCATATCCAGATGTTTCTGATGAACATGTTCAATTACTTTGGTCAAATATTGTTTATATGATCAGGATGCCCAGATCTGTTTTGTCCTGAGTTCTTTATTAAATATTTGATAGTCCCCTTCAATTGTCAAACTTTTTTCACTAATTCCATCAACTTAAAAATAATCAGTCAGTTTCCTACTTAAAAACAAGCCCAACTTAGCAGTGCTGATAAGAACATAATGTCCTAATTTTACAGTGTTGTCTGTGTCTTAGGCCAAGCAAAGCAAAACCAGGAAAGTCTCTTTGTAATGGCTTGTCATTTGTAAAGACATCATACTCTGAGCTTCTGTTTTTCTATATCCTGGAGAGGACGCATTGGAGTATCTCCAGAAACTAAACCATATAGGATCTAACTTTCAATTATTTTTTTCTCTAAAGTTTCAGAGACTAGCATCTAGCTTCTTGCATACTCACATCTATAATTCATCATCATCCTGTACATCATTCTGGAGAGAGGTAAGATTGTTTTGCATAGATTGGGATTTTTCTACTACATATCTTTTTTTTATTGATGTTTTATTTTTCCAAATACATATTATGAAGAAATATATACATAAGCAATTATTCATATGCTTAAGTATATTTTTAAGTTACAAAATTTCCTTCTATCCTCCCTTCCAACTCCCCTTCCCTTAGTGATGAACAGTCAAGTTAATATTGTAATTACACTTTTGTGTTAAGCATTTTTACAGAGTAGTCATTTTCAGAATGAAGAGTTAGGATTAAGGGAAATAAATATGTAAGAGATATTTTTAAAAGAGTGAATGTAGTGTTCATTAGATTCTGAAGGATTTTTGTTTTGGTTTGGTTTTCTTGATTTGGATAGAGATAATATAGTCCATATCTGATCTAATAGGGTTATCCTAACTCTCTGAACTGCTGAAAGGAGATGCAACCATAAGCAGGGTTGATCATCTCACAATGCTGGTGTTAATATGTACAGTCTACCACATATTTCTTTTTTATCTTTATGATTTTTTAAAAATTAATTTATTATTTTATTTTTATTTATTTTATTTTTGGACAGCTGATTTTTTTAATCATTACTAAAATATTCTTGTTTAAGAGTAACGTAAAACCCCTACTCCCCGAAAAATATAAACCCTCATAAGCAATAAAGCAAAGGGAAGAGGAAAAAATTAAAATCAAAAAATAATAAAAATAGGGGCAGCTAGGTGGCACAGTGGATGGAGCACCAGTCCTGAAGTCAGGAGCACCTGAGCTCAAATTTGGCCCCAGACACCCAACAACCACCCACCTGTGTGACCTTGGGCAAGGCACCCCAACCCCATTGCCCTGCAAAAAACAAAAAAACCCAAAATAAAATAAAATAAAATACAATAAAATACAACAACAATAATAATGATGATGATGATGATGATAATAATAATAGGGGTGGCTAGGTGGCATAGTGGATGGAGCATTAGCCCTGGAGTCAGGAGCACACGGGTTCAAATCTGGCCTCATATACCCAACAATCACCCACCTGTGCAGCCCTGGGCAAACCACCCAACCCCACTTGCCCTGCAAATCCCCCCTGAAATAATAATAATAATAATAATAATAATAATAAACACTTCAGTCTGTGTTCCAATACCACCAACTCTATCTCAGGTGGATCACATTCTTTATGATAAGTGCATCACAAAATCTACTTAAATATTTTTCCACTGTTGCCATTCCTGATTGCAGCTCCCTCTATTCATACTGCACCTTCTACCATGTTCTATATTTTCTCTCTCTCCTTTCACTCTATCCCTCTTCTTAAATGTGCTGTAGGGTAGTTGAGTAGCACATCAGACTGATCACTGGCCCTGGGGCCAAGAGGCCCTGAGCCTACATACCACCCCTGAGGCTCAGAAACCACTCATCCCTGTGGTCCTGGACAGACCATCCAATCCTAACCACTTGCAAGAAGTAAAAAAGAAAATGTGTTATATCTGATCACTCTCCCCCATGGTCCACCCTCTCCTCAATCACTCACATCCCCCACTTTCCCCTGTCCCCCTTCTCTCCTTCTTACTCTAGATGTCTATAACCCATTGAGTATATATGCTGTTTCCTTTCCGAGCCACCTCTAATGAGAGCGAAGGTTCCCTCATTCCCCCTTGCCTTCCACCCTTCCATATCATTGCAATAAAAAAATCTTGTTATATCTTACATATCTGATATAAATATGTTAGCCTATTCCACGTCTCCTTTCTCTTACTCCCACTACATTTTCCTTTTAGCCATTGACTCCATTTTTACAGTATATTATATCTTCAAATTCAGCTCTCTGCTGTGCTTCATCCATTAAAAGCTCCTTCTAACTACTCTATTAAATGATGCTTCTTATGAATGTTATTGGTATCATTTTTCTATGCAGGAATACATGTAGTTCATCCTCATTAAGTCCCTAATATTTTACCCTTCTCCTCCACTCTCTATGCTTCACCTGAGTCCTGTATTTGAAGATCAAACTTTCTATTCATCTCTGACCATTCCAACAGGAACATTTGAAATTCCCTTGGTTCATTGAAAGTACATTTTTTTTCTCTGGAAGAGGATATTAATTTCTGCTTTGTAGTTGATTCTTGGCTGCATTCCGAGCTCTTTTGCCTTCTGGAATATTATATTCCAAGCCCTAAGAGCTTTTAATGTAGTTGCTGCTAAGTCTTGTGTGATCCTGACTGCAGCTCCATGATATTTGAATTGTGTCCTTCTGGCTGTTTATAATATTTTCTTTTTGACTTGGGAGTTTTGGAACTTGTCTATAATATTCCTGGGGGTTGCTTTTTTGGATATCTTTCTGGAGGAGATTGGTGGATTGTCTTCATTTCTATTTTTCTCTCTGCTTCTAGGATATCAGGGCAATTTTCCTGTAGTAATTCTTCAAAAATGATGTCAAGGCTCTTTTCCTGATCATGATTTTCAGGTATCCCAATAATTTTTAAATTATTGTTCCTGAATCTGTTTTCCAGATCAGTTGTTTTTTCAATGAGTTGTTTCACATTTTCTTCTAATTTTTCATTCTTTTGGTTTTGAAGTATTGTGTCTTGACTTCTCATCAAGTCAGCAGCTTCCTTTAGTTCCATTCTACATTTGCAGGATTTGTTTTTCCTCAGAGAACTTTCTTATCTCTTTTTCCATCTGGTCAATTCTGCTTTTTAAAGCATGGTTCTCCTCAATAACTTTTTGAACTGCTTTATCCATTTTGACCTATGCTTGTTTTTAACATGTTATTTACTTCAGCATTTTTTTTTGTATCTCCTTGACTAAGGTGCTAACTTCTTTTTCATGTTTTTCCTCCACCTCTCTCATTTCTTTTCCCAACTTTTCTTCTATCTCCCTCACTTAAGTTTCAAAATCTTTTTTGAGCTCTGTCATATGCTGAACCCAATTTCCATTTTTTTTCAGTCTTTAGATGCAGGAGTTTGTATTTTCTCATCTTCAGATTGAGAATTTTAATCCTTCTTGGGATCATAGACAATGTATTTCTCAGTGGTGTTCTTCTTTTTTCTGTTTATTCATTTCCCCAGTCTGTGCCTGGTTTTTGGATGCTTCCTGAGCTTTTGAATATTATTGGGTCACACCACCTCCTCAAGAATCTCATTGTGTGAAGTTCTGTCTTCCTTCCTGGTCTGTCAATGACCACAAGTGCACCCCTCTGCCATGGGGCTGAGGTGTGGGGGTCCTGCTTTTCTATGGGTTGTCTAGACTGTGATTAGGATCTGAATGTGGTCAGAGCCCCAGAGTCCTGTTCCAGGTAAAGAGGACAGACCTCAGAAGTCTCTCTATACTCCCCTACCTAGGTCTACTACATATTACAAGGAACTTAAATGATTTCATTATATGTCTTTGGAATCAGAGTAAGGCATATTCTCTTCTCAGTTAAGTATATGAGAATATTTTTTAATTTGGATGAAATAATTTATATATTAATTCAAGTAAATAAGACTTTCCTCATCAGCTAGTTGACACAGTTGATAGAATCTTAAGCTTGGAATCAGGAATAAATGAATGTATCAATTAATGTAGAAGTATTTATTAAGCATTTGGCAATATGAACAAAAAACACGTGCGACTCTGCTTTCAGGTAACTTATAATCTAATTAGGGGAACATACATAAAAGAAGGTTCATCTATAGAGTAGATGATTAGATTCAGACATGCTTAGGTTATATAAGTAAGTGAAATGATGATGTTGGAGGACTCTAGGGCAGGTAATAAAGGCTGGAATACCTTAGAAGGCATCAGTAGTATATTTGCTCAGGTATAATAATTCTCTGTTTCATGGGGAAAAAATTCAATCTCATTTCATACCTGCAAAAAGTCACAAAATTCAGATGAAGGGAGGATATCCCCTAGTTTTACTGGGTCATTCCACTCCTTGCCTTGAGGTTCTGGAATGGACTCAACAAGGGCAGGATGACAAAGGAGAGAGACAAGAAACTTAAACAGGTGGTGAATCTTTTTGTTGTCTAATTGCCCTAGATGGTTTTTAGGATGATTTTCTTGCCTGATTTTAATTGAAATCTTATCACTGATACTATCTGTGAAATACAGGGAAAATCACTAATCTTTTTTTCTTCTCTGTAAAATGTAGAGTTTTGTTTCATTGCTTCTATAAATCCTTCAAACCCTAAATATATGATCCTATTAATAAATCATAGAGTGTCTTGCCTTTCCTTGGGGAGAGTTGGTATATGACTCCAGGTAATCTCAAACAAGATTGTCCAAGACCATCTAGCTAGTAAGAAGCAGAATCAGACTTGAACCTTGTTCTCTGACTCAAAATAAGACCTTTCATGACTTGATATCATGTATTTTGGAAGTCAAAATTCAGACTGAAACATTATCTCTGCTGTATACTTCTTCCTTACCCTATCATTGGTCCAATTTCTTATTGACCAATTGTTTGTCATGATCCAGAAATTACTATATCCATCCTACCTCACAGAGTCTCATTGATATTTCCATTTTCTGTTCTTTCTGTTAAACTTTGACCTCATGAAACCAAGAAATAGTAGTGTTTATTTTTGTATGTGTATATAAAAATTATTTTTTAATAAATATATAGAAAGCAATATACACCATTTTTTCATGAACTATCTATTTTCTTTTCCCTTTACAATATAAATTAAAATATAGCACAGTTGAGCTACCACTCACATGTGAGAGTGAGGAAATAAACTCAGTAAATAAATCTTTATCTACTTTTTCCAAGAATCATTTCAATCACCTAATATGTGTATATGTGTGTGTATCTATCTATTTATATATTATCTTGCTTTGTCTTTGTGTTAAATCCAGAATGATCTTTTTGCCATTCCTTACATGAATGCCAGTCCATTATTGGGCTTCATGCCTTTGAACTTCCTCTCCACTCTGAAAATACTTCCTTCTCATCTCCAACACTTGAAACACAATAATTCCTTCAATATTCCTTCAAACTCAAATATCACCTTCTAGAAAAAAACTTTCCTGATTAACTCAATTGTAGTTTTTCTTTCCTCAATTACATTTATTTTGTATAGACATATATTTATACTGTATATGTTTATAGATGAATATATTTTATATACATAAATAGGCACAGAAGTGCATGAATGTTTGTATTCACATATGCATTTTGTGCCTACCCTCTAGAACACATACTTATTTAGCACTAGGACTGTCTCATTTTGACATAAATATTCAGCACAGTACAATGGTGGGAAAATTAACTAGATAAAATAAATCTGCTAACATATAATAAACCTTAAGTTTTATATTTTAAAATTAATATCAGATATGTCATTTGCTTTAGTCACTTGTTTTATATGATTTGGTATTGAACCCACAAGATTTTTATACATTGTTTAGTTCTTCATAAAGAAACAATAGCTCACTTTTGTAATAAGGCATACCTTTGACTGACTTCACTTTACCAAGTCCAGTCTTATCATAAAACCATAATGATTTAGTGTGATTTAAATCAGATGGGTTTCTAGGGCACCATTTCGTAGATAAAATTTCTTAACAATTCATGACATAGAATATGGTCAATAGTCATGGTGCAGAATTCTACTTCTATTTGATGATTCTATAATTCTAGAACAATTTTGCTCCTCAGGATAGCAATGCATTTATCACAGTTCATCATTATTCAATAGAGACAAATTTTCCTGGTTTATTAGAGGTCAAATAATTCCAAAATTGTCTTGGTGTACTTTTTATATTTTTATGACAATGTCCATTACAGGCTTACCTTGGACTTTTTTCTAAAAATGGTTTTGCAAGAGGCTTGAATCAAAAAGTGAATTTCATCAGTAAAAAAATGTACTATGGAGTTTTCAGTACTCCAATCTTTACATTGTCTTTCCCAATTCAAATTTTTATTCTTCATATCAATGGTTAGCAGTTTTTAAAAAATATTTTCCCCTAATTTTCTATGTCTAAGAAGCCTATGCTGCACCATGGAGTAATAAAGGACAATCTCCTTGAAAGTTTCTCTGAACAGGTTTTGTTTGTTTTCTGAAGGCTTTTTTTAATGTTTTAACAATAATTTCACAGTTATTACTATTTTTCTTTATTTTAGGCATACTTTTGTTTGTATTTTGGCATAGCTGATTCTATTTCATTATGGAAATGAATCATTCTTAGAACATTTAATTTTCTCACATTAGTGGGAATTGTAAATGTAACTGTAAGAGTAATTGAAGTGTGCTCTTAAACAGCTACAAATTTTGCATGATTCCTTTCAGTAAAATCCATTTTAAAATGTTATAGAATTAAAAACCCAGAAAAATGCAATTACACACTTTCATACACAAATTCTGAAATCTATCACTTGATAATGAGAAACCTAATTAAAGCTGGGGAAACCGGCTTACTCTGATTTCATCTGCTCAAGGTCAGACATTCTAAGAGATTGTCATGTCGATAAAATCAAACATACATGATGGTTCCAGTCTCAAAATGAAGTAATTTCTAAATTATTGCATATCTGAAATAATTAATTCACTACTATCAAAAGTCCATAGTAAATATTGCTGAGAAATTCAATAAAAAGGGAATTTTATACAAGTTATATGAAAATGTAGTTTTATTTGTACTCCTAGCTTAGAAATTCTATCAAAAGAAATATATGAAGTGATTTTTCTTCTTGCTAATACATTGACAGAGATCTATTTGTGATTGCATCATCTAGATTAGAGAATAGCTAATGAAAGTTTGGGATCAAAATATGAAGGTTAAGGAATAACGGGCATGCTGTTTGGGGCATTGAAATCAAGTTGTTTTTTCTTGTTTTCCATGGAAAAGCCAGAGCATCAATGACAGTCTTTGAGGAAAAGAAGTCTATTTCTAATTTCTTGAAGATTCTGCTAGAAAGTTAGCCCATTCAATACTGAACTAATTGTAATGTGGAAATACTATGCCTCTGCATCCAAGGCAAACTCTTCAGAATGTTTTCCCCAGGTATTGTCCCAAGAATGAGGTGAAAGTTGTCTCTCTATTTAGGCCTTACTCATGGACATCACATGTGTGCCCTTTGGAAGGAAATTCAAAGGAATTCCTCATTAAAATATCAGTTTTTATAATTTGGAAACTGTCTTCTCACTTTGACATGTCTCCCCTAGTGGAGGAGAGGGTCTTATTGTATTTTATTTAATCTTCATTTAACTATGACTTTCTGGTTCATGTTAAAGTTTCCTAACCACTAGAGAATACCCAGCCTGGACAGTATCACAGTGCTCAAAGACATTATTGATGTCTTCATGAGAGTTGAGAAAGAATAATTTATCTACCAATTTACAGACTTGAATATTGAGTAGTGGGTGGTGAATTTAATGCCTCTTTCTTTGGGGCAAATCTGGAAAGAATTCAAGTGTATATAGAGTATACGTAGAGAAACACATATGTATACACATATGTATACATGCAATCATATAAATGATTGTTAGGTTCACAATTATATGGAATTATGAACTGAACATAATTACACATCATTATGAACAATAATTCTTGATAAACAAAGCATACAAACCCAGATGCAATAATATACAAGCCTAAGCAACTGAGTTCATAATTATGCATAATTGTGAATTTAATATAATGACACATAATTATGAAATATAGACAAGTCCAAACCCCTCAGGTCTCTAGGCAATTCTCTAAAACTTAAAATTGCAGGGAAGATACTACCTGCACTGGTAGAGGGAGATTTTTCAGTTGGAATTTTCCTCTACCAAGGAAATTACAGGTTCAATATGAACTCTAATATTCTGGACCTTTATTGTGATTAGAATCATCAAGTCAGTCCATCCTCATGTCTACCCTTAATTTATCTTGCTATAATAATGATCATTTATTATATATAATCCTGAAATCACATTGTATTTTATTTGACCGAGGCCATATTCTATCTATGATGAATTGGTGACGGAAATAACAGGCTATAGCTCTGCAGGGATATGACTGTTCTGTATTTCCACCACATAATTTGATTTTTACTCTATGCATCATGTGTGTCTCTATTCACATAGCAGACAATTCTGGGTTTTTGGTCTCAAGCATTTTAGCTCAGGAAATCCTAAATCATTTTCCTGGTCATTACACTGAATGGCCATAGTACATTTAATATGCACTCTATGCTATGGTTCATTGTCTCTAGACTTATTATTTTACATTTATCTATATTAAATTGTATTCTCAGTTTATTGGTCCAGTCATGATAGGATGCCAATCCATCTGAATAATGCCATTGTGTTATTCACTATGTGCTATATCCCCACCATATAAAGATAATAAAAATCTATGTACCTTAGAGAAAGTTATGAATATTTTATTGGCTACACTACAGGGTCAGACTAACAACTTTATCCAGGTCAAGTTAATGTTAGTAATTCTAGACCACTGGGCAGAACTTCTAGGGTGTAGAGATATCACTATTTTCAAAGGTAGGTCCTTGAAATAGTCTTTTCCTCTCTATAAAATTCAAATAAGCTTGAGAGCAAGTTACTCTACAATAGTCCAGGACACCTAAAGGCATTCCTATGGAAAAATCACTTTATATCTGTTTTAAAAAATATGGTACCAAAATGATATTCTCTAGAAATGGAAAAAAGTCCCTTTAAAAGCCATCAAGCTTCATAATTCAGAGTTAAGAAAGGACACAACTAACAAGGAAATTCTATTCTTGGAGGCTAAAGCTTTAAAGGGTTAGGAGTTGAGGTTAAAAGACCATCATCATGGTATCACAGATTCAGAACTGGAAGGTACTGTAAAAGTGAGTCATCTAATTCTATTTCCTCCTTTTAGATGAGAGGGAACAAAAGACTTAGAGAAGTTAAATGACTTTCCCAAATGTCACACAGGTAGTAGTAACTGGAAGAAAAAGATATTTGAACTTATGCCCTCTAGCAATAAATCTGACATTCTTTCCATTGCACCAACCTTTATAAGTCATTGGAGAAGAATCCACTGGTTGGGGTAAAAAAAGACAGTTCTTTCAACTTATGAACTCTTTATAAACTTAAACTATTATATGAAATTTAGTTACTGAGGGGATTTAGAACTAAAGGATACTTAGAAGTCTAGTCCAATCCCCTCATTGTACAGATGAAGAAATTGAGGCATAGAGAGGCTAAGTGATTTTCCCATAGTTGTACAGCTACTAAGTGTAGAACTTCCAAATCCAGAATCTTTACTTTCCTTTCACTTCCATCCTCTTTGCAATCAACACCCATGTAGAGACACACATTTAAGGGGAATGTCTGTAGTAGGTTAAAATGTTTATACTATCCAGTGCCTTTGGCAACCTAAAATCATTGTTGGAGTAAGTACTTGATCTTCCATTTATTAGCTTTATAAGATTGAGGCATACAGGTGGTCCAATGAATAGGTTAGTAGTCTTAGAATCCTAAATTCAAAAATAACCTCAGATATATCTTAGCTGTAAGTTGCTACCAGTCTAGGAGAATCAAATGAGATAAACTTTATAAAATGCTTGCCACAATGGCTAGTACATAGTAGAAACTTAATAAAGTGTTCCTTCCTCTCCTTGAAATATTTATCTAATTTATTTAAGCTTCAGTTTTTCTTTTCTAAAATATTGATAATGGTGAAAATAATGAACTCAATACATCTAAAGTTGTTATGTTTCCCCTAAAATCCTCCCCTCTTGTGAACTTTGTTTTTACTGTTGAGGGCACCGCCATCTTCCCAATCACTCAAGCTTGCTATTTAGGTCTTAGGATTCATTCTTCACTCCATACTCTCTCTTACCTGAATATACTGTCAAATGCTACTGATTCTATCACTATAATATATCTCAAGTATACCTCTTTCTCTTCTCTGACATATGACTATGGTGTTCATACCTGAACTATTGCAATAGCTTCCAATAGCTGACTGGGGTCAATTCCAACTCCAATTCCATTCTTCATGCAGCTGTCAAATTGATAGTCCTTAGATGCAGTTTGATCATATCACCTCTACCCTTTTCTCCCTTCAGTAAACTGCAGTGATTCCCTATTACCTACAGCATTAAATATAAAACCCTTGAATGCCATCAAGGCACTTCATAACCTGGATCCTTCTTGCCTTTCTTGTTTTCTTTAAATCACACTCATATATGCTTCAGTCCATAGAAACTGATCTTTTGTTTACTATTCCTTGCTATTCTTTGTTCCTAGAACTCAATCTGCTCTTATCTCTATTTTTTCTAACTTTCTTGGCTTCTTTCAAGTACCAACTAAAATTCCACCTTCCATGGGAAGCCTTTCTCAATTCCTTCTATGCAAATGCCTTCCCTTTATTTATTATTTCCAATGTGTTTTGTTTATATTTCTTGTACATAATTATTTGCATGTTGTCTTCCCATTAGCCTGTGAGCTCCTTGAGGGGAGGGACTATCTTTTGCCTTCCTTTTTATCATCAGTGCTTAAAAATGTTCCTGGCAGAAGAAGCAGCAAACAAACAAAAACAAGGAAATTACAGGTTCATTCCCAAATTTAATATTCTGAACCTTTATTGTGATTCAACAACCCCCCCCAAACCCAACATTTCCCTCAAAATAAATGCTCATTAACTGTACTAGTTTATATAACACATTAAGGTTTGCTAAGTGTTTTACCAATATTATCTTATTTTTCTTTCAACTCTAGGAGGTATTATTATCTTCATTTTGTAGAAAAGGAAACGGAAACTCAAAACAGTTAAATGGATTGCCCAGAGTAGCACAACTAGAATGTGCATCAAACGTTACCTGAACTTGGTCTCTATGACTATCTCTGTCTCTCTCTGTCTCTTTCTGTCTATCTGTCTCTGTCTCTTTCTGTCTGTCTGTCTCTCTCCCTCTCTCTCTCTCTCTCTCTCTCTCTCTCTCTCTCTCTCTCTCTCGGCACTTTACCTAGCTTACCAAGCATATAAATAACAATATTATCTATTTTTCTAGGTCATAGTGAGAAAAGAGCTTTGCAAATCCTAAAGTGAGTTCTCTCTAGACATGATTCTCTTCTGCCAAGATTCAGTCTTATAAAATTATTAGGAATGACAGTTAAGAATAATTTAAATTAACCTTTTAAAATGCTCTGATTTAAAAAAGATATTCCACATCCTATAGAGTGATATCTATTAGCTTTCACAAATTCTTTTGCTTGACTAAGTGTGTTCTTTAACTAGTTACTTTGTACATTTTAAATTACCAGTCTTAAAAAGTATTTAAACAATCCTTTGGCCTGAAGGGGGGAAAGAAAACACATCCTCACTAGATTAAATAAGAGTCAAGTTCCTAGATAATGACCTAATAGATGATTGCAATTAGACAATTGTAATGATGTAGCTAAGTCAGATCAGAGAGAAAACTAGACTTTGAAGAAATCTCTTTACTTTTGAATTATCATTAATATAACTAAAATTTGCTTAATATTTATGGATTTATGAAAAATCCTACTGACTGAAATAAACGACATTTTAAAAAATACTAGAGAAATGGCCAAGAATTATATCCTGAAGGGAATGATGGGTAATCTGAATTCTAACTCTCATAAATAATAAGATATGTTCATGCCCTAGTTAGATCTTGCTTGACTTTCTAGAAAGGGTAAGATATGAAGGATGCCTTGCACCATAAGAAGCCCACATACTCCCAACCCTATTGTCAAATTCCTATTTCCTCTAGGACTCATAAGACTGAACCAAGTATTCATTAATTATGGCTGCTCTTTACTTCCACTCTTGAGATGTCTTATGCTAAGCATCAATAAGATTTGATCCCTTTAATATAATGACTATTTTCCCCCTAGATTGATTTCAGACTACTGTCAGACACATGGTCCACCTGTCACTTTCTGCCTGCCATTTTTCATGGTCACCACATTCAACTCTAACTTGAGGTTCCCCTCTCAGACCACCTATTAACACTCTGAAGGACTTGATCCTCCACTTTGCTCACTCTTCATCTCCAAGCATTCCTTCTGGAGTGAGACAAAAAATGAATGGGCTGAATTGTCTCCTATGCTCCTCATGCTATCTCTTCTCCTTCCCCTTTCCAAGGGTTGCTTGGATATATATGATAATGTCTAAGTAATGAATACTTGTTTTCTTATCTTGATGGATGAGTTTGTAATTTGGTTTGGTTTGCCTTTTCTGTAGTAAGGATGTAATGGGGTGCCCTTTGGAATAAGGGACCCAGAAGAAATTGGGTGGACATCTATGAAGATTTTCTATGATAGAGGGGCACCTAAATAATTTTGCATTCCTTCTGTAGAAAAGGGCACTTTTTGTGCAGACCTTTGTTGGATAACTTTATGCATTGAAGTAATTAGAGGAATTTCCACTTGAGGCAGTTTCTCATTTCAGAAAGATGTTTCCAAATCTCTTTGGGGAAAGTTTCATGTACTTTGAAAAGCTGTGTGGACAATGTTTCCATTCAAGGTGGAACTCAGTTTTCCTTATCTTTGCTTTACTTTATTTTTAATTTGTGAAATAAAACAAGCATTTCTATGACACAATAGAAGAAAAAGGATGATGATTGTATATGAAACTGCAAATCACTTATGTACAACTTGCAAATACTTTTAAATTGTATAATAAAGCTATGTAACTATTTTCCCCTTTTTCTTCCTTTTCTCCCCCACCATCCCCAGAGATGTCTATTATTAGACACAAAAATGTGTGTGTATAAATATGTGTGTGTGATAAGTATTTGATTCATACTTCTGTTTATCAGTTCTGGATTCAGAAACATTCTAAAAGGCTTTATCTAAGACAGGAAATATTGAATAAAATTTGAGGATATTTATTTTGTTTAATTTGAAAGCCTTTGTATTTGAGAATATATATATATATATATATATGTATATATAAATATATATATACATATACATATATATATATATATTGTGATTATGCTCTTGAAAGAAATATTCCTGTGCAAAAGTTAATTTATTAGCAACTATTTTGAACTGAAGTTCAGGGCAACTATCCCTTAATAATGAAGGAACACCAATGGCAGAAAATATAATCTCTCTTCCCAGTCTCCCTTAAAGATTGCTGGTTAACTTTGGAGAAGGAGTAAAATTTCACATACCTGGTCTTCAGATAGTGGGCTAGTATTACACAGAGAATTCCCACCACTCTTTACACTCCCAAATCCCCCCACCCCACCCTTACCATATATACACTGTATATATACACACTGTATTTTCTGAACTTCCCTAGGTCTTGTTATAGCACAATTTCCAATAGGAAAATTATCTTGCTCTTCTCTTTCTTTTCCTACTTCCTAGGATTTCCCAGTGAAGTCACAGAAATAGGGCAATTTATTTTGTTCCCCCTTTCCTGCTTTACTTTGTTCTACATACCAGAATTCTTAGGTATAGCTCTGTTTTGACCTAATATAGTCCAAACTTATTTCTTTTCATATGAAGATATTAGTTGGGAAAGGTTAAGCTATTTCCTCAGAATCATAAAGAAATAAACAATGAGACTGAACTTGACCTTCCCAAAGTATCTGACTCTAAATCCAGGGTTCTTTTCATCATATGTCATGGCACCTTGAGAAGAGGATCTATGGAGCAAGCAGGAGAAACAAACAAACAAACAAATGGCAGAGATTCTCCTAGGAAAAATACTTGGCCTGTCAGTCAATCAATAAACATTTAATAAACATTTACTCTGTCCTAGGTGGTAGAGAACTAGGACATAGTAATAGTAGCCCAAATCTTAGAGACAAGACATCACAAGTCCTCACTACCACAGGGTGAGACTTGAAGCCAGTCATTGAATTGGTCTTTACATTTAACTAAATTCAAAGAAGGAAAAGAAAAATGATTTGTTTCATCTCACTTGCTTTGGAAAAATCCTTCCAAAAACCTTATTGCTATAACTGGAATTTGAACAGGTACAGAGAATTGATCAGATACAGAGATCTTCTGCCTAATTTTGTTTGGTTAGCATGTGCTCTGTCAATATTTAGGCATGTTAGATAATAATAAAGCCATAGTTTTATTAGTCACTCACAGGAAGAGCCCATGACAGTTTATTTTAATAAAATGAGTAATTGCTTGTGCCTCATCTCTTCTTTTCCCTTCCTAGATTCAGAGTGCGAAAATATCCTTTAAGTCTCACTTGAATAGTAGGGGTGGGGACAGCCTCTCTCCCAAGATTTTGATTCCTGGTAAATACTCCCATATAGCAACTTGTAGATGGGGACTTATTTGGGTGACCTTGAACTTTGACTGAACATCTGTGGATATGTTCAGGTTGGATAGCCACCTGGTTGATTCTGAGAGGTATGGAGAGCCTGAGTACCACAGAGAGTTAGCAAGAGAAGCTTCTTCTTAGAGATTACCACCAACAAGAGGTCCAAATAATTGTCTGGCCAGTAGGCATGAACTCTGAGGGGATAGTGAAATGTTATAATGTTTAATTAGAAGTCCTGCAAACCTAAGATCCAATTATCAAATCTGAGGAAAACATAACAGATTCTACAATATAATGGAATGCTGTTTTCAATTTTTCTGTATTTTTTTGATATTTTGTAATTGGCATTTCTTTTGTGAGAAAGGAAAAAAACACATGTAATCCCACATCTGATTCATATTTTATATTAAGTATCTCTCTACTTTCCAATTTGGGAACACTCTTGACATGTCAAAACCCAAATTTTAAGTATTTATTTTCTTCAGGGTAGCAGAGTTGATATAAATTCAGCACATTTTCTAGGATGTCAGAACTGAATCTGATACATACCACTTGCAGAGGGTTCCCTGAGTGTAGAAAAGAAGGGAGAGGAGGGGCCAGTACTAGGGCCCTACAGGGAGAAGTCCCTAAGGTCATATCTGTAAGAAGAAAGCCATGGTATTTGGCAAACTCAAATTACCTTGTTCTCTCTCTCTCTCTCTCTCTCTCTCTCTCTCTCTCTCTCTTGCAAATTGACTTTAAAAGAAGAAGGGTGTGGGAGGGACTGAAAGGCCTTGGGATGAAGGGTTATCTTAATGTGGGAGTAAGCAAAGAGTTTTAAGGAACATGTCAATGTTTTTGTAGTCATTGAAAATCCTTCACAGAAAAATCACAGGACTATCACTATCAGATAGGAGTCCAACTAAAATAGATCATATATGTAAAGGAAATAGAATTACTGAACTTCACATGGATCTCATCTCAATTGTTTTTTGGCTAGCTCAAAGCAATATCTGAGAGGCCAGGGATTAAAAATGAATAAAGATGTTATCTATTTCAAACACAAATTAAAAAAGCACTGGGCTCAGAACCAGTGTGTATCCTTAGACTGCACTTTGCTAACACCCTAAATTTAGCCATTTGGAATGTGTTTTCCTTAAAGTTAATGCTCCCTAGTGTCCCATAGATCTCTGCTCTGATGCATGCTATCTATCCACGCTTAATTATCAGGTGTTACTCTTGTCTACCTAACCATCAAACTCACCCCACTATTTACTCCATAGATCAGACTCAAACTTTTTTAAAGGACCAATTTTATTTTTAATATAAAAATTTCAGGGTGGCTAGGTGGCACAGTGGATAGAGCACAGTTTCCTGGAAGCAGGAGTACCTGAGTTCCAATCTGACCTCAGACAATAATTACCTAGCTGTGTGGCCCTGGGCAAGCCACTTAACCCCATTGCCTTGCAAAAACTTATATATAATAGACATTTCAATTTGTACTAAAGTTAGTTTAGCTTGTGGTCTCCAAGAAACAGTGAGTGTGTGTGTGTGTGTGTGTGTGTGTGTGTGTGTGTGTGTGTGTATGTGTGTTATATGTCATAAAACATTCCATCTTTTAACTCTCAACTCCTAGATTTCATATTGGGTGTTTGCCCATTCTAGAATTTATCCTTGTCTTTTCTCTACCTCCTAGAATTCCCAGTTTCTTTTAAAGCTCAGCAAGGGTCACTTTGTCCATGAGGCTATCCCTACTAAGTCTTCAGGTCCCCCCCACCTTATCTGATAATTTTAGTCTATTCAGCCTATTTCTTTCTTTCTTTCTTTTTATTAATAGAGGCTGTGTGGTTTAAATCTTGAATTTTGTACTCTCTATGGGACCCTAAGAAAATCATTCAATTTATCTATTCTCTAAGAGTATGAGTCCAAATCCAAGAATATGGTAAGAAAAGGTGCTCATATGCTTTGGTAACAGGTCCTTCCTCACCTGAAAATTTCCTAGACCAGGGCTGTCCAAAATACAACCCAGGGCTGCATGCCACCTCAGTGTGATTTTATGTGATCTGTCTGTAGGTTTTAATTTTCATAAGCAGAGAAAAATAATTTTCATGGAACGAATATTAGATTTTAAATTCTAAAACTAATACATAATCTTGTTGATGTTAATTTTCTTTGCTGCTTTTAAGCACTATTAGGGATGGAGCCTATCACACGGAATTTTCAGTCAACCTGTGGGATGCATTCCATCTTCATGATGCAGACTAGCCAGCATGCATCTACCTTTATACTGTTGTGTTGTAGCATTTTGTTTAGTGTTTGCTTTTGTGTTTTGAGCCTCTATCTGTCTTACTGATGACATGGGGTCCCCACTTTCTAAGAATTTAAAAGTATCATGACTTTTTATAGGGCTTGCTAAATCTACTAAGGTAAAACTACAAATTAACTATTATATTACTGTACAGTATTTTTTATTCTGGGTGTTGTCCTCAAATAATTATTTTATTTTAATGCAGCCCTTAGTATAATCTAGGGCCTACCATAGACCATTGAAATCATATGCCCAGTCCCTGTCCTGTATATGACTATGGACATAGATGACATAATCAAAGTTATAGAGAGGCTATAGTATAAGTGTAGATAGAGGTGACAAACACCCACATATTGTAAATAAATATTCATAAATATAGTAACTGTATATAGCATGTATAATAACATATACAAATTTAAAGTTTACAAACACATTATCTGATACTAACTAGATAATATATAGATGTTATTTTTAACAATGAAGTATCTGAGGCTGAGAAAGTTTAAATAATTTGCCAAGGGTTACATAGTTAGAAAATATCTTAAGCAGATTCAAATTCAGGTCTTCATAATTTCAAGGCCAGCACCTGTGCAACCTAGCTGCCTGTACATACTCACATGTTGTCATACTTGATAAGAGGTATAGGCATAGGAACTGATTGTTTGAATCACCTGTGCTAAGCATATTACTTGTGGTGGCATGGCTTAAGGAGAATAATGCTCTTATGTCTTGTTGACAGTGTCCTGGCTATTCTCCACTGAAAACAAAGTTGACATCTCTTCCTTCTCATGTAGGAGTTTTTGAGGATAGAACATGACAAGGAAGAAGGAGTGGTTTTATAAGTGATGGAAGATATTGGTAAAGAGTGTTAGTCACAAATCTAAGTAATGAAACAGTATATCAAGAGTGTTTCTTCCAATTTTTCTTACTTTAGACAAATTTGATATGCTGTTCAGAGACACATTTGTTCTAGTATAAGGCTGGAGCAAACGAAAAGGGTATAGAGGAAGAAGAGGTCATATAACATTTTTATTATAGTTTTATGATTGAACCTACACAGTGACAGATTGGTGTTTCTGTATGTGATAAGTATAAGTGTATATAGTGGTACAGCTGGTAATTTCGTAACAGCAGAAATGTTTTGCTGAACAATGCTTTAAATCAGCCCATTCTGCCATTATCATGGCAGATTTACAGAAAACTATGACAGCTAGAATTGTCTGTCCATCCAAGTTTTCACTTTCTGTTTTAGTTATTGACTTGTATGAGTCTTGTCTGATTGGCAGTTCTTGCTTGTCAGTAGGTCCTTTGAATTAACAGATAACCCAGAGTCCTTTTATACTGGAGAAACCCCAAAGCCTTCTTCCAATACATTTGAGCTTCAAAAGAGATGGTTTGGAGATGAGATAGTAAGTTATGTCATTGTTTATGTATCTATATTTCCCACAGCACCAGTTTCCATTGGGCAGTGCTACTATTTCTTCCTCATCATTATCTTTATCTTCTCTCTCTGTCCATGTGGACAATGTGGGTGCTCTGTGCAAAAAAATGTAAATTTTGATTGCTTATACTTCAGAAGATTTCTTGGATTTGAGGGACTAGATTATTTCTCCTTTTATCAATTTTTTTTTTAAAACTGGGACAGTTAACTCTTTTGTATCATGTCATTTTCACTCATGATTTTTGAAATACAGTTCTGGAAAACCAGTTCTGTTAAAGCCTATTGTGATTCATATGGTGCTATTTGATTAGGCCTATAAACCCACATCTATCTCTCTCTCTCTCTCTCTCTGACTGGTCAATAATAGGGCCCAGTCCTCGCCTAACTTACTCATTGATTGAGTTTTGATGCTCAAATTTAGAGTAAATAGAAATTGTTTCTGTTATTGCTGTCAGTTTCCCATCCCAGTTTTATTCTTTTATGAAGGCAAACTACATCATTTTTTGCTTCTATTCCTACATAGCCTTTAATTACTGAATGGGCATTGCCTCAAACAAACCTAGCTTAAAAAGACCAAGGTCCCCCACTACCAATCTTTTGACCTATGTTTTATCCCTAGATTCCAAGGACTCTGGAGGAGAGAGTGAGGTTGATGATTTTGCTCAACCCTGACTCATTTAAATCTAATTCTCTTGCAAGTCAAGATATCTCTGATGTCATTGGTCCTTTTTAAGAACAAAGGAGAAACAATAACAACGATAGACTGAACTTGATATTGAGTACTAAATAAGTGATTGAAAGAATAAAAGACTAAAAAGCACCTATTAATTGCTAACTATGTGCCAAGATCAATTCATACCTGGACACATAGAGATCTGTACTACTTTTGAGTTCCTTTATAGCTTAATAATATAACTTTATCTCTTTGACACCCATTTTCTTTATATGTAAAATGAAAGTGTCATATTTAGTGACCTCTAAGGTATCTTCCAGTTCTGAATCATGAGCCTATGATTATGGAGTGTTCAGTCTGTTAGTAGAAATTTGGCAAATTCATCTAAAATAATTAGAGAATTGTGTAAATTAAGTATTAAATATTATGGTCAAAAATGACAAGGGTAATTAGAGAAGAAAGATATCAGGAAGGGATGTCAAAGTTGGAGAATTCTTCATTCTTAAAGTAAATATGGAGTCCCTAGCATTTTGATGGTGGGGTGTTAATAATGATGACAAAGGCATTAATGATAACCATGACAATAGCTCTCATTTTGTATGGCAATTTAAGTTTGCTATGGGCTTTCTATAAATCATCTATTTGATCTTCACAATAACTATATGGGGTAGGCACTATTTTACAAATGAAGATACTGAAGCTCAAAAGAATGACTTGCTCAGGTTCACCTTGAAGATTTCAAAACCAGATCATTCTAACTGAAATTCCAAAACTCTACTGATTATGGCATAAAAATTTTTCATATTATAACTCCAAGTTTTATGTGCTTATGCCTACTCTTGGAAGTAGATTTCAAGTTCTGAAAGATAAGGAATTATGTTATTTTTTTTCTTGATATAGAATAATATGAAGTGAATGAAAGAATAAAAAAGTACTTATTTAGCATTTTCTATTGGCCAAATCCAATTCATGTTGAAAGTGACACTATTTTAAAGTCACTTTGTCTTTCACAACCATAGATTATGGGTCATCATCAAAGAGTTTTCTTATAATATTTAACAAAGGATACAGTTGAAAGCAAAAGATATTTAGTCAAAAATATATAAAAAATTAGGGCAAGAATGATTCTTGCTGTAAATCATACAGGGCTATACTCTCCCATAGATTACTATACCACCAATAGGAAATTGGAGGTGACAGTAGCAGTAAGCATTTATGAAATAACTCATACATATATAGATACTACCTTGGTATAAAAATACATTTGGAAAGTTACATGGAAAGGAAACATGTTTGGAAAGTAAATATGTATGATCAAGGCAATCCTTGTCTCTTGCCCTGAAAAGCTAACAACATTCTTTGGCAAAAAAAAGTGTTCTCTATGGGTATTTACTTTTAGCTCCTACTACTTTCTGCCACCATCTGCTGGTCTTCAAAAGCAATGCAGGTTCTTTGTTGAACTGTTCTTCTGTCACTGACCACAGGTCTCTTCATCTGTGATGTCATTTTTTTCCCCTGTAGCTGGAAGGGGCTGTCAGCTATTTAGCTTATAGCTCCAGTGGCTAGATTAGCTCTTCTGTGATATAGCCCTTAGCCATCTTCATGTGTAGATAGCTAGCTGAAGAATCCCATAGCTATCTTAAATCTATATTTCAGTCTTTTCCACTCCATCTACTGTTCAGGGTTGACCTAGCATGAGGAAATTCCAGTCAAGTCCTTTCTACTCTCACGATGAAAGCTAGGGTCAATATAATTCACAGGGGATGGAAGGCAAAACTAAAAGGGATGAGTTATTGTTGTCCTATTTCCTTTTGAAAAACTTTCTAAACCATTACTCCTAATAAAAACAAATGTCCTCTAAACTCTACTTAAGATCTCAAATCATCATTTTTATCATCTGTGAAATGTGGGCACTACTGTCACTGTTATTTTGAAATACCCTTACAGTATTATTGTGAAGAACAAACATTTATTTTATTATTCACAGTGCCTCCCTTAACCTGCTCTCTGCCTCAGACCCATTATTTTAATCTTTGTTTTTATTTGTTTTTTAGGTTTTTTTTTGCAAGGCAATGGGGTTGAGTGGTTCACCCAAGGTCATACAGCTTGGTAATTATTAAATATCTGAGGCCGGATTTGAACTCAGGTACTCCTGAATGCAGGGCTGGTGCTCTATCCACTGCACCACCTAGCTGCCCCCATTCTTGTTTGTTTTTGTTTTTTATTTTGTCTCCAGGTATTACATAGTATAGAAAAAGACTTTGATGACCTTTAACTGAACTCCCTCATAGCTGAAATAGGAATGCCTTAATTCTATGCAAGTATGAAACAAATACAATATGGAGGAAAGGATACAATTCATAACTGTTAAATCTTAGTACCACTTTTTTATATCTTTAAAGATCATTTAAATTATATTTTTATTTAAATAGAAATTATAAAACAATACTTTAATGCTTGATTAAGTATATTAATAAAACAGATCAAGAAGTATGCTAAGGCCACTAAAACATTAGCCTTCATATTCCATACTCAGATCTATAAAGTCAGCAGAAGTCAATACTTTTTCCCCCTTGTAATCAATAAGTCAGTCTAAAAATGTTTATTAAGCAACTTGATATCCCTGTCCTGTGACCAAACTGTCTTCATTTATGAATGAACAAGTGTAAACTGGCATCGCCCACTATATCTTGCCATTAGATCAAGTTTTGTATCCCATCATATCAACCATCTTTTTAGAATCTTTCCTCTCACAGGGCAGGAACTGGCCCTCTCTACATTGCTCTTGGAATTAGAATAAAATTGATACTATCATTGCTTTGTAAAATGTATGTTAATTGATTGAACTACGTTTCTACTTACTAAGCCTGTGATTTCTTGGACTAAAATAACTTTCTAGGGTCACCAATTGCCTATAAGAGTTATTTCTATATACTTTCATACACATGTAGCATGGGTGTGTATGTATATTCATATATCTGAGTATATATACTCATATATATGTATATACAGGAATATGTATTTATATATATATATATATATATATATATATATATACACATTTATTCTTTAAAATTACTCCCACTTGAATCTAAAAAGAAAAACAAGTCCCTTGTAACAAATATGTATAGCCTCCCTCATAGTTTTAGAAGAATGAATGGAATATAGCAAATGTTTAAAAGATTCTTGTTCAATTTAAATGAAATAATTAAATCAAGAACTGAATCCAAATGTCTTGTCTGCAATATTTCTGTTATTTCTACTAAAGATAAATAGAATGCATAGCACACAGCACACTAACCTGAGAGAAAATTTGAATAAAAACACCTAAAAAGGGGATATTATAAATCTACTTTTCCACTATTCATCTGTGTCACATCCACTAGTGATAACCATAGAGGTAAACTGATTACTGATTGGGACCCATTTATAAATCAATGTAAACACTCTTCTGTGATTTGTTCAGTTATTTTTCAGTCATGACTGATTGATTCTTCATGTACCTATTTGAAGTTTTCTCGGCAAAAATATTAAAGTAGTTTGAAATTTTCTTGTGCAGCTCATTTTTATAGATGAAGAAATTGAGGCAATTAGGATTAAGTAACTTGGTCAGGGGAATACAGCTCTAAGCATCTAAGATCTTATTTGCACTCAGGGAGATGAGCCTTCCTGTGCCACTTAGCTGTTCTCTTCTGTGCATTAATACTTTTTAAAAGTTGATTTATGCCCTAATTCTATCAATTTTTCCTCCATCACTAAAGTCCATATTGCTTTTCTACTGGTCTTTTCATAGGAAAAAAAATGAGAAATACTAGACAGTCTGTGGGGGGGGTAGAATTAGAAGAGAGAAGAGTCAGAATTATGGGCTTATGCAGAAATGCTTACATGCATAGTTTCTAAGTCTCCATTGTTCTAATTCAGCAAAATTTGTAGTATATTTAAAAAGTGGACATTTTTTGAGTCTGAGAGGCTGTGCATGAAACAAGTTAATATCAAGGGAGCCAGTTAATATTGCTATTGGAGACTTTAATTTCAGGAATAAGTTCATTGCCCTGCAGTGATTTAAATTGTTAGACCAGACCTTTGCCTGATTTATCACTCTCTTTGCAATCTTATTGATTTGAGAAAAACTCAATAATTTGTCCAATTTTAACCCCATTGAAAAGTTTCTGACCATCTCTTTGCATATTTTAGGCCTTCAATAGATGCTAGTTGAGTTGATTTTGATTGATTATATTTCAAATACTGTGTTCATTTTACCCACCAATTATTTCACCGAATATTGTTCCTATATTTAGAAGCATAGTATCATGAAATATTAGAAGTGAAAAAGGTATTAGAAGTTATATCTTCTAATTCTTTTTTGTAAATGAAGAACTTATAGTCTTCTTTCTTTCTGTGTTTGGGATTAAATTTCTTTTTATTCAACTTCAGACAACCCTAAACACCCAGAAAGCAAAGATTTATTTTATAAAGCATCCAGATCATTATATATATATGCGATATGCAGCATGTATATTTGTACATATATCATTCAATAAAGAATTATTGAATAAGTATTTAATAAAATAATAGCTGGACTTTGTATAGACTTTTAAAGTTTATAAAGTGCTTTAAACATACTTTCTCATTTGATCCTCAAAATATCTCTATGGTGGGTCAGCTAAGTGGTGATAGATAGAGTTAGATAGAGCACCAGCCCTGGAGTCAGGAGGACCTGAGTTCAAATCCAGCCTCAGATACTTAATAATTATCTGGCTGTGTTATCTTGGGCAAATCACTTTACCCCATTGCCTTGCAAAAAGTAAAAAAAAAATAATCTCTACGTTGTAATTGCTATAATTGGTTCTATTTTATAGATGAAGAAAGTATGACAGACAGAGGTTAAGTGACTTCCCCAAGATCACACAATGAATATGTGATCAGGAAAGGTTTATATAATCTAGGTATTCTTCATTGCCACTATTCCTTGCATCAACCAACTACATAATCTCTGTACACATTCTACTTTGTTATTACACTGGGCTATATCATACCATGAAGATAATCCTGAGCTCTTACAAGCTGTCAATGGAATATAAACTCTAGGAAGTATATACAGTTAGGAAGACATTCTGGATGGGTCTTGCATTTTGGACTAGAGTGGACACACACACACACTATACATATACATATACATATATATATATATGTATGTATCTATATAGTTATCCTAAGTAACTTATTCCACATAATCACATTTAACATAATACATTTTTTTGGATAAAGTTCTAGAAATGCACAATTGCGATGTACTGGGGGGGGGGGATGAGCACAAACTAGCCTAAATTAGTTATGAGGTTAGTTATGGAGATGTTTATCATTAAAAGAGGGGTCTCCAGGTGATAGGTTTAAGTGTTTGCATTTATGCATGTTTGTGTGTATGCATATGTGTATAACAGAGGCTATATCAAATCTTAATGATATATATTTATCCCATGCAACTGACTCCACTGGGATCACACACACACACACACACACACACACACACACACACACACACACACACACGCACACACACAGACACACACACCCCCCTACACATACCCCAAAACTGACATTCCTTACTCTTTATACTGAATAAAGAATGAGTTCATTTGATATACTCAGAACAAGTAACTAAAAAATGAATATCAGATTTCTTTTTTAAAAAAAAATCTTCATAAGGTGCAGAGTCAAGATGGCAGGGGCTTGTCCAAGCTCTCCCCAAACCACTCCAAACAACTTTAAATAATGACTTTAACCAAATTTTAGAGTGGATGAATCTACAAAAAAAGGCTGAGTAAAACAATTTTCCAGCAAGTCAACTTTAAAGACCCGTGGGAAGGGTTTGTTACACCAGGTTTAGAAAGGGCCACAGTGAAGCCAATGTCTCACAAAAGCAACTGGTTACCGATATCAGGGTGCCTGAGTCCCGGGGGAAACCTGGATCTGTGACAGTGGTTGTGATTTCCAGAACTCTCAGCCTGGGAACTGTCAAGGACAACTAGGAAGCTCAGCATGAAAGCTCTGCCTCACCAGGGTGAGAGAGGAGCCTGGCTCAGTGAAGGCTTCAGTGCAGACCCTACTCTGGGGACCAGCTGCTGCTTCTAGAGCTCTCAACCACAGTTAGTAAAGAAGGTGGGGGAGACTGTAGAATTCTCTCTTCTATCCCTGAGGTAGGACTCTGTTGCTTTGCCTATACTCAGATCCAGGTCACTGTCTGGGCCGCAGTATCAGGAAAAGGAGCAGAAACACAGCAGAACTTACTGCTTGCATTGGAGCAGTGTCCCTCCTCACAGTTCCAGGGCAGAGGGGTCATCCACAGAACACAGCACAGGCAGGAGAGTAGTCAAAGTCTCTCATAAGACTTTGAAGGAATTGAGATATTGTCAGTCTTTGAGGATGTCCCTGAAAATAGCTACAAAACCCCACAAAAATTTGGGAAAGTGTGTCCTCCACTCTAGAAACAGAGTCCCACCTTAATACAGAGTTAAATCAAATCATAACTTTGGGAAATGAAAGCAAAAGAAGGAAAATAAAGACCATAGACAATTTGATTCTATGGAGAATCAAAACACACTTAGAAGATACTGAAGTCAAAGCTTCTATATCCAAAGACTCCATGACAAATATACATTGATCACTGACCATGGAAAGACTCAACAAAGATTTTGAAAATTAAGTAAGAGAGGTAGAGAAAATATTGGAAATAGAAATGAGAGTGATGTGAGAAAATCATGAAAATCAAGTCAGCAGTTTGGTGAAGGAGATACTAAAAATACTGAAGAAAATAGCATCTCAAAAATCAGTTTAGGTCAAATGGAAAAAGGAATCCAAAATTAATGAGGAGAATAATGCCTTAAGCAAAATTGGCCAGATGGAAAAAGAGATACAAAAGGTCTCTGAAGAAAATAATTCCATCAAATGTAGAATGGAGTTAAGGTATGCTAATGATTTTATGACAAATCAAGAAAAAATAAAACAAAATCAAAAGAATGAAAAATTGGAAGAAAATTATATCTTTTTTGGAAAAACAATTGACCTGGAAAACAGATCCAGGAGAGATAATTTAAAAAGTATTCAACTACTTGAAAGACATGACCAAAAAGAGAGCCTACATGACATTTTTCAAGAAATTCTCCAGGAAAACTGCCCTGATATTCTAGAAGCAGAAGATAGTAGAGAAAATGAAAGAATCCACTAATCACTTTCAGAGATTACTGAATGTAAATTGCCAGGAATATTAAAGTTAAATTTCAGAACTCCCAAGTCAAAGAGAAAATAATACAAACACCCAAAAAGAAACAATTCAAATATCATGAAGCTACAGTTCAGATAATACAAGATTTATCATCTTCCACATGAAGGGCTTGTAGGGCTTGGAATGAGGGCTTTCAAAATTTCTGGATGAAATGATCAGAGCTGAATAGAAAGTTTGATCTTCACTCAGGTGAAGAATAGAAAGGGTGGACAAAAAGGCAAATTTGAGGGGTTCAATGATGTTGAACTGTTTGTATTCCTGCATGGGAAGAAGATACTGTTAACTCATATGAACCTTCTCATTTATTAGGGAAGTTATATGGAGTAAAAATAGACAAGGCACATAAGAATGTATTATATATTCAAAAGATAGAGTTAATGGGGGAAGAAAGGAATATACTGGTAGAAAGGAAAAGGAGAGTTATATTGCGATAAAGTATTTCACATGAAAGAGACAAGCAAAAGCTTTTGCAGAGGAGTGGAAAAGGGGAAGGTGAGGGGGAATGAGTGAATCTTTCTCTCTTAGGAAGTGTCTCAGAGAGGATATAACATTGGCCAGAGAAATCTATCTTATCATAGTGGAAAATAGGAAAGGAAAGAGATGGGAGGAAAGGAGATGGTGGAGTGAGGGAAGGTGGGTGATTAGAAGAGAAGGAGAATTGTGGGAGAGAGTAGTCAGATGCAAGAAACTTTTGAGGAGGGACAGGGTAAAAGGAGAGAGAGAGAAAATAGAATAAATGGGGGATAGGTGGGGATAAGATGGAGAGTGCTATCCATCCCAAAGACAGAGATGATGGTATCTGAATACAGACTGAAGAATATTATTTTTCTCACTTTCTTTTTCTTGATGTTTCTCTCTCTCTCTCTCTCTCTCTCTCTCTCTCTCTCTCTCTCTCTCTCTGATGTTATATTTACTTTTATAACATGACTATTGTTGTAAAGTTTTTCGTGGTTCCACATTTTTAACTTACACCAAGTAACTTGCTTCTCAATGAGGGGATTGGATGGGAAGAAGGAAAAGAATTTGGAACTCATTTTGGAAATAAATGTTGAAATTTGCTTTTGCATTTAGCTGGGGGAAAATTTAAAAATAAAATAAAATAAAGCCCTCTAAAATCTTAATAGTATTATATTTTTAATTACATTAAAGATTATTATTTTAGGGTTTTTTCCAAGGCAAATAGGGTTAAGTGGCTTGCCCAAGGCCACACAGCTAGGTAATTATTAAATGTCTGAGTCCGGATTTGAACTCAGGTACTCCTGACCCCAGGTCTGGTGCTCTATTCACTGCACAACCTAACCACCCCTAAAGATAATTTTCAATATTCACTTTTTGTAGAATTTTGAGTTTCAAAGATTTTTTCCCTACCTGCCTTTCATTCCTATTCCTCAATAATTCCCCCACAAGCAATTTGATATAATGTGTATGTGTAAAACCCTAGATTTTGAATGACTTCCATTTTCTTCTCACATCCAAGACAATTATTTAGTAGACACTTGACTTTGGATCAGTAACTTCACCTTTCTGATATTCGGTTTCCTCAGTACTTTAGAAAATGGGGCTAATAATAGGGTTAGTCACTGGGATCAAGTGAGAGGATGTTTGGAAATCACTTTGTAAGACCTAAAGTGTGACATAAATGCTAGCTGTTATTAGAATCAAACATCTTTAACAGATGAAAGGAAGACATTCTTTTCAAAGTTAGCTAGAACATCCTTATTATAGAAACCATCAATTTGACCTATTTAATAACCTATTAAGAACACGAGAAGTGGAAATTTTTTTTTAGAACTTAAGATTTCCCCTTAGATAGACCTTTATGGATAATATTTTTTTAATATTTATTTATTCTCTTTTTGTACAAATACATTTTTTATACATTAAGAAAATATTCTTGTTTAAGAGTAAACAGAATACCCCCTCAGCCCCAAAATATAGACTCACTTGAGTGATAAAGTAAAGGGGAAAGAAAAAAATTAAAATTAAAAAAATAATAGTAATAATTGTAGGTATGCCCAGGTGGCATAATGGATGGAGCCCCAGCCCTGGAGCCAGGAGTACCTGAGCCCATATTTGGCCCCATACACCCAACAATCACCCAGCCGTGTGACATGCAAGCCACCCCAACTCCACTGCCCTGCAAAAACCAAAAAAAGAAAAAGAAAAAGAAAAAAAGACATAAAATAAAATAAAATAGTAATAATAGTAGGGGTGGCTGGGTGGTGGACAGAGCATTGGCCTTTGAGCCAGGAGCACCCGGTTTCAAATCCAGCCTCAGACACCCAACAATCACCCTGCTATGAGGCTCCAGGCAGGCCAAACAACCCCATTTGCCCTGCACCCCCCCAAAATAATGATAATAATAATAATAAAAATGTGCTTCAGTCTTTGTTCCAACACCAACAACTTTGCCATGGGTGGATCACATTCTTTATGATAAGTCCATTGCAAAAGTTACTTCCATATTTTTCCACTGTTGCCATTGCTGATCACAACTCTCTCCTTTTGTATTTCTCCACTACCATGTACTATATTTTCTCTCTCCTTTCACTCTGACTCTGCTGTAGGGTATCTGAGTGGCGCAGCAGACATATCCCTGGTCCTGGGGCCAAGAAGCCCCGAGCCCCCCATCATCCCTTAGGCTCAGCATCCACCTGGCCCTATGGTCCCGGACAAGCCATCCAATCCCAGCTCCTTGCAAGAAGTAAGAAGGAAAATGTGTTATATCTAACCACTCTCCCCCCATGGTCCATCTGCTCCTCCATCACTCAAATCACCCCCTTCCCCCTGTCCCCGCCTTTTCTTCTTACTCCAGATGCCTATACCCCATTGAGTATATATACTGTTTCCTCTCCTAGACACCTCTGATGAGAGCAAAGATTCCCTCATTCCCCCTTGCCTTCCCCCCTTACATAACATTGCAATAGCTCATTGTAATAAAGAAAAAACTTATTATATGAGATATCTTGGCCTATTCCCCCTCTCCTTTTTCTTTCTCCCATTACATTTCCCTTTTTTTCTATTGACTCCATTTTTACACCATATTTTATCTTCAAATTCAGCTTTCTCCTGTTCTTCAACTAGAAAAGCTCCCTCTACCTGCTCTATTAGCTGAGAAGATTCATATGAGTATTATCAGTGTCATTTTTCTATGCAGGAATACATGCAGTTCATCAAGTCCCTCATATTTCCCCCCCTCCTCCAATCTCCATCCTTCACTTGAGTCCTGCATGTGAAGATCAAACCTTCTGTTCAGCTCTGGCCATTCCAATAGGAATATTTGAAATTCCCCTGGTTCATTGATAGTCCATCTTTTTCCCTGGAAGTGGACATTCAGCCTTGCTGGGTAGTTGATTCTCAGTTGCATTCTAAGCTCTTTTGCCTTCTGGTATATTATATTACAAGCCCTTTGAGCTGTTAATATAGATGCTGCTAATTCCTGTGAGATCCTGACTGCAGCTCCACGATATTTGAACTGTGTCCTTCTGGCTGCTTGTAATATTTTCTCTTTGACTTGGGAGTTCTGGAATTTGACTATAATATTCCTAGGGGTTGGTTTTTTGGGATTTCTTTCTCAGGGGAATCAGTGAATTCTCTCCATTTCTATTTTGCCCTCTGCTTCTAGAATATCAGAGCAATTTTTCTGTAGTAATTCTTTGAAAATGCTGTCAAGGCTCTTTTCCTAATCATGACTTTCAGGTATTCCAATAATTTTTAAATTATCTTTCCTAAGTCTGGTGTCCATATCAGTTGTATTTTTTCAATGAGATATTTCACATTTTCTTCTTATTTTTCATTATTTTGGTTTTGAAGTAATGAATCCTGGTTTCTTGTAAATTCATCAATCTCCCTGAGTTCTATTCTTTGTCTGAAGGATTTGTTGTCCTCAGAGAGTTTTCTTATCTCTTTTTCCTTCTGGCCAATTTTGCTTTTTTAAAGCATTCTTCTCCTTAATAACTTTTTGAACTGTTTTATCCATTTGACCTAAGCTGGTTTTTGACATGCTATTTTCTTCAGCATTTTTTGGATTTCCTTGACTAGGCTGCCGACTTCATTTTCATGATTTTCCTGCATCTCTCTCATTTCTTTTCCCAGTTTTTCTTCTGACTCCCTCATTTGATTTTCAAAGTCTTTTTTGAGCTCTCTCATAGCCTGAGTCCAGTTTCTGTTTTTCTTGGAGACTTTAGATGCAGGAGCTTGTGCTTCCTCATCTTCCAACTGAGTGTTTTGATCCTTCTTGGGAAAAATATTTCTCAATGGTGTTCCTCTTATTTCTCTGCTTACTCATTTTCCCAGCCTAAGCCTGTCTTTGGGGTGCTTCCTTAGCTTTTGGGATACTCCTGCAAGGATCTCAGTGTGTGAGGCTCTGTCCTCCCTCCTGGTCTGTGAATGACCATAAGCGTCCCCCTCTGCCACAGGGCTGAGGTGGGGGGGCCCTGCTGTTCTATGGGGGGGCCTAGACTGAGATCAGGATCTGAATGTGGTCAGAACCCAGAATCCTGTTCCAGAGGCAGAGGACAGAGCTCTGCATTCTATCTCTTCATTCCCCTCCCTAGGTTTAATGGGCTCATGCCCTGGGGGCTCCTGCTTACTGGCTCCTGGATCTGGGCTGCCAAAAGACCACATTGCTTGCTGTGTGCCCTGAAGCCTGGGTTTCACATGCTTATTCTGGCACAGGTCCCCTGCTATTCCCCCACTTTGTGCCTGGTACTCCCTGGGGGCGTAGCTCTGGAGACTCCCCTGCTGCTGTGAGCCATGGCTCCCTGCACCCTGGGGCTGCCTCCAGGATGCTGAAGTTCTTTTGCTCTGGTGGGCCACCCCTCTGGAGGGTCACTCCTCCAATCCTGGGGAACAGAGCTTTCCTGCTCTTTTCCAGGTCACCTTGAGTAGGAGAACTGTCTCATTGGGTCCCTCTGCGGGTTCTGTCTCTCAAAAGTTTAGTTAGATTCCTTAGTTTCAAAGTTTTATGAGAGAGCTTCTAAGAGATGTTCCTCTCTCGTCACCATCTTGGCTCAGTCCCCCTTTATGGATAATATTGACACCATCCTGGGAACTTATTTTACTCTACAAAAATCTTGGGCATCAGGTCTTTCTATCTAACTTTATGAGTTATTGTTCTCTTAGAAGAATTGTAGAATTGGCACATATTTTGAATGGTTATAGGTGCAGTATATTGATAAAAAGACAAACTCAGACTTTTGAAAGCAATTTGATTGACAAAAAAAGTGAAAGAGAGAAACAAGTTTGGAGAAAAAAAGTAAAAAAAAACCAAAGCAGGAAAAATTATGAAACAAAAGCAGAAGGAACGGGAAGGATGGAAGGAAGAAAGAAAGGAATTGTGGAAGGGAAGAAAGAAGAAGAAAGGAAATAAGTATTTATTGTCTACTGTGTCTCTCCAGGTTGTTACACTCATCATTATTTCATCATTCCCCTAATATGGCATCTCTTTTACTCACCACCCCATTTTAAGCTTCTTAGCCTCCTTTTCTGTGTTTTCTTTGCCCAATAGCATGCAATCCTCTTGAAAGCAAGCTTTTTCATCTTATTTTATTTATTTATTTTTTTTTGCTTGCATTTTTTCCCCTACTGAGAGCCTGGCACAGAGTTTAGAAATTCATTTCTTCAAAGGGGAAAACAGATAGGAGAAAGAGATATATTTAAAATCACTATGTACATATATTACAATATACTTTTGAAAATAGTATTCTAGCAATTCATTAATATTCATAAGTCATAATTCAATGTCATATCACATTCACCAGGGGAAAAAACAATTCGGCAAATTTTGTACGAAAAGGAATTAGGAGTTTTAGATGAATACTACCTTGATTGTGTTCAAAAGTAAAATGTGACTGTTTAAGATAACTCTTATTTAGGTTATATCCATAGAATAATGGGAGAAAGAGAGACAGAGATGGAGATGGAGATGGAGATGGAGATAAAGACAGAGAGACAGATAAAATGCAAGAACCACATGGAATGAATATCAGTTCTTGCTGCCAGACTTGAAAAGCTTATGGTCAATGGGGAAGCACTCAGATTAGGGTGATCAGGATGGTGAGAGGTCTAGCAACCATGTGTGCATGGTCCATATTCTACATAGAATGATTGAAATCATTCAGAAGAAAAGACTCAGGGAGTAGTGTGACAGTTTCCAACTATTTCTCATGTAAAATAAGAGTAAAATTCCTTTTCTGTGAAATGGGTGAAAGTTATGGGGAAGTATTTTGGGGTATGATATGAAAGTTCTTGACCCTACTGGATCTTTCCTAACCCATCTGACATTTCTGATGCCCCTGTAGCATATCTCATGTGAGAACTGGCAGGTCTCTGGTTTGCTTATTTCAACTTTTCTTGTTGCACTTTCCTCCTTAATGGAATTTCTTTCTCAATGCCTGTTGTGTTTGTTGATTTCTTATCCAGTCAAATTCTAGACAATAAATTTAATACTGTTTCCTTTATAGTTTTTTTGATCATCATTTGATCTGAGTATAGGCATATGCATGTATACATGCAATAGTCTAAATATATGCACACATGTATGTATGTCTATGTTTGCATGCATGTATACATTTGAAGAATTTATATCCTCCAAGATCATTCATGGAGCAATCTTTATGCTATTTCACTGGAAAATTTTCCTGAGTGCCTGAAATATGGTGGTAGACCCATGCTTCAAATTTTCATATAATAATTACAATATCTCATTAATCCTTAACTGCTAATTTTATCTTTATTTAAAATTTTTTAGTCTTTTTACAGTTGAGATTTCCTTTGGTGTTGTTCTGCTGCATTCTTTGCCTTGGATAATCCATGTTTAACCTGAAAATGCTATTTTTCCACTTAGTTTTAATATTGTTTTTATTATTTCTGATGATATTGACTTACTTCCTTTTCTTTAGCTATTTTTTTGCTTTCTCAAAAGAGCAACATGATTTTTTCCAATGGCATATCTTTCTTTATTTCATTTAAGTTATTTATTATATAATTTCATGTATAACCTGTGTTTATTTTTTTGACCTGTCATTAAGATAAATTTATTTTTTTTCTTTTTTTCATCTAGTGACTTCAAAACTCTTGAATCCATATTATTTGTTCATGGTGTTAATGGAGTTTTGTTTGATTTTTTTCTGTTTGATTATTTATTTGTCATCTTTTTTGATGGACCTCTTTTCTGGTTAATTGTTCTCTATTTTTCTCCTATATCAATACATTATTAATATTTCTTGTGCTGATGTTTTTCAAATTTATTAGTCTAATTCTTTCTGATCTCTAATCTCACATCTCCAGCTATCTAGTATACATCTCAAATTGGATGTCTCATAGATATCTTAAATTCAATAAGTCTAAACCAAAACTTGTGATTGTTGCTCCTCCCATCAAAATAAAAATCCCCCTTCTTAACTTCCTTATTACTGTTGACAGTATAAGCATTGACCCAGTTGCCCAAGCTTATAACTGTCTTCCTTGATTTCTCTCTCTCCTCCTTCACCCCATCCAATCAATTGCCACACATTGTCTTTTCTAGGTTCCCTGACTTCCATCAAGACCAAAGTTCCACTTCTTGAATTTCCTGAAACCTTTATGATGCTAGTACCTTCTCTTTGTGGATTATTTCTAATTTATCCTGTGTATATCTTGTTTATTTATAGTTGGGAACTCAAAGCTCCTAATCAAAGAAAATAATGCCACCTATCCTGCCCCTTCATTCAGAAAATCAGAAATTCTTTGTCTCTTCCTCACATATCTGAATATTTCTTTTACCTCCTCTCCTCTCTCCCTTCCCCCTTTTGCAGTAGTGAAACATGCAGATCAGAAGCAGCAATAGTAGAACAAACTTCATCTAAGCTAACACTTGTACTAATTAACAACTGTTACTAGGTTTCTCAAAGAGTCAATTAAACTTGGGCACAATAAATGGTCAACTCAAGGATTCCATATCACTCACCCCTATGAAGGTGTGACTCCAATGACAATGTTTTCCTATTAAGGCTACATGGATTTAAACTGAAACACTATAAGGAATAAATGCTACAGGTTACTTAAATAGCTTACAGAAAAATTCTGGCAGATACATGTTTAGAGGATATTCCTAGCAATGATTAGAAACCAACAGCAAGAACTACTGAGGCAAAAAATGACATAAAAGACATACTTGAACTCATTATTTGACCCAAAAAGGAATTAGTCTTGTCATGTAAGAACAATAAAAAGTAATATATTTGGACAAGGGCTCAGATACCTCGAGGTATTAAAGTCATAGTGTCCATGAAAAATTTATGATAAGATGTAAGCCTGAGTCACACAGTATGACGAATTATGAGATTGTTATCTGCATCAATGGAGGCAATGTTCACATCAATGAGGCCATAAATCTATCAGAGTAATGTTTAATATTACCTCCTTTAAATGAACTTGTGAGATATCAACCCCTGTAGGCCCTCTCTCTGTTTGGATGGTGTTGAGCTTCTCCCAGCACCTCCATTTAAGGAGCATGCCCCAGGGCAGCCAGCTCTTTATTTGTCTCCAGGTTGCACTCATTATTCCATCATTCCCCTAATATAGCATCTCTTTTACTCATCACCCCATTTTAAGCTTCTTGGCTTTCTTTTCTGTGTTTTCTTTGCCCAATAGCATGCAAACTTCTTGAAAGCAAGCCTTGTCATATTTTTCTTTTTGTTTGCTTGCATTTTCCCCCCCCTAGAACTTAGCAGAGAGCTTGGCACAGAGTAAGCTTTAATAAATGCTGGAAGACTGAATTGCTGTTAGTACAGGAAATTTCTGTCCTGGAAACCTCTTCCACTGATGCATATCAGCAGCACCATTTTCCTGTAACTTAGAGAGACAGAGGTTAAGTATTTGTCTATAGTCACATGGTCAGTGCTTGTCAGAAACAAGGCTTAAACCCTGATTTTCCTGACTTCTAAGGCCAGCTTCCTTTCCCTTATGTAACAGTTTCACATGTCTCTTCTTTACCAAAGGTAAATGAGTATTAGTGATAGCCTTCACTGTGGCAAAGTTAAAATTGTTAATTTCTAGGAAAAAAAATCAGTTCATTTAGCATGAACCCAAAAGAGAAAATATAAGAATATGGAGGGAGGGGGAATAAAAAATGTATAAGAACAAAAATCTGCTTGATAAATAAGAAATTTTATGACATGGACAAGAATTGTAAAGGATGAAAAAGTACAAAGGGACTTGTGAGTGGCATTAGTGGAGGAAGCATTTGCTCTGATGAAAGCAAGGATTCATCAAAAGATCAAATATTTGCTGAATAGATTGGAAAGATGAATTACTTTTTTCTCCTTAGTAAAAGATTTCATTCTAACCATCCTGTAGATTTCCTTTTCTTGTTTAATTTCCAGAATTAGATGGTGTCATGTTTTATGTGAAAAGATGGCCTGAGATGACCTCCCTCTACCCATCCCCCCACCCCCCAGGCAGGATGATGCTTAATTTGGAGACTTCCCATCTGGAAGATGCTCTGAGATGTAAATTAATTCTGCCTGGGCCTGGAGAGAATAAGCCTGTTGTCCCACCATGGGGTCAAGGAAGCTACCATGAAGCATGAAGGGTAGAAGAAGAATAAAGGGAGGGGCCTCTAGAATCTTGCTTCCTTATGCAAAGGGAGTGGGGAGGGGAAAATATTTGCAAAAAGCATCCTGAAAGAAGTAGGAACCTTAGGCAGGGCTCACGTAGCTACTACATGATCTGAAAAAAAAGGAATAAGGGTAGAAGCTATGTTAAGAATAAAAGCTATATTTAAAGCAGTATAAATTGATAGCTCTCAACATCCTTGCGCATCTTCCTTTAGCTTGTAATTTCTGTAATAGATTTGCTATGGACTTCCCTCAGTGCTTAGGTCCAACAAAGTCTTAGATCTCATAGGAGTCTGGCTGTATGATCAACTGAAATAACACTACTTGTGCAGTCAAAGAAGACTGATATTCAAGTGTTATCTTAGACATTTACTACATGTGGGCAAGTCACATATTTACTAAGTCTCAGTTTCTTCTCCTGAAAAATGAGGAATTGAGTTGGATGACTTCAGTTTCCTAATCTGTTAAATTGGAAGGTTTTTGTACTTCATTATTAAAGAAGACCAAAATTACATCACTGTGTTAGAGATAAGTTATAGTGTGTCTGACTGTGGCTGATCAGGCCAACATGAGTTCAGAATGCTTTGCTGCAGGTGGCACAAATGGTCCATGTGAACACCTGGAGTGGATTCTCTAAACTTCTGCATCTTACATTTCCTTTGAGCTGCTTCCATTCTGCCTTGCTCACTGAGCACAGCACCCTCTCTGATGAGGACCCACAATGCTGGGTAGTCCAAAGCTCTTAAGAGAGAACTTCAGAGGATCCTTGCATTACTTTTTTTCTGACCCCCAATGTGAACACCTGTCCTGTGTGATTTCTGCACAAAATAGTCTTTGTCAAGGCTATATTTGGCATTTAAACAACATGGCCAGTCCATTGTAGTTGTACACTCTGTAATAACATTTGAATGCTCAGCAGTTTAGCTCAGTGCTGGTATTTTATCCTGACAGGTGAAATTCAGAAACCTCCTAAGACAATTTAAATGGAAGTGATTCAGTTTCCTGGCATGGTGCTCTTGATACACTGCCCCAACAATGACTATATACAATGACTGCAGAGAATAAGTGGACCTGTAGAACTTCATTTTGGTGATCAGTATAATACCTCTTCTATCCCACACTTTCCTTCAGGTTTTCTCAATACCGAGTTAGTTCTGGCAATCTTCCATATGAATTGTCTTAATGAGGTCCTGATCACATGGGAAAATAATGTTCCTACACTGAGGTCCTTTCTTTAAATGAAAGCATTTAAGGTCTACTGTAGAGAGTTAAACTCTGATGGGCTGGCCACATCCAAATGCCAAATATTCATTTGCCTACAAAAGACCATCATGCATCATGATAATGATTCAGATCCCCATAATTCTCAACAAGATAATTTCTGAGAGTAGAATAATAAAAACATTGAAATGATAATAGTAATAATAATAGCTTATATATATATTATATACACATAGCATCTACTTTCTTTCAGACACTGAGATAAGTACTCTATTTTTTATTTCCTATTATTATTTCACTTCATATTCACAATAACGTTGGAAGGTAGGTGCTACTATTATCTTAATTTTTCAGATGAGAAACTGAGGCAAATAGAGATTAAGGGACTTGCTTAAAATTACATAGCTACTCAGTATCTGAGGCTGGATTTAATCTCAGGTCTTCCTGACTCCACGTCCAACTTTCTATTTACTATGCTATTTAGATGCTATCTCACAATAACTGTGAGGTAGGTGTAAAATTATACTCATTTTACAGATGGGCAAACAGATTAAGATATTAAATTAATTTCCTAGGAGTCAAGTAAAAGAATTGGCATCATGGTTTCTCCTTTTTCCTCCTTTATGGTGTTTGAATTATGCTCTGGGACGACAATAAGACTAACTCCACCTTTTTTTTTTTATTTGAACAGACATCTATTTTAGATTACATTGGGAGTTCTATAGCCCTAGAATGCTATCTATCTCTTACATAGGAGATACTTACTCAGTAGATTGCCTACTCAAACTTTTTACTGATAAAGAATAGGAAAAATATTTTAACAATTTCATGGATTTGTGAGCTTATTGATATAGCTATTCCATCCAATGATGCTTAGAGTAACTCATTGATACCTACTAATTTTTCACAGCTCTCATGTATGTCCCAGGAGCTTCCTTCAGATATTTTAGACATGGTAAACATATAACATTGGAGGTTACCTTTTTGCTATCTTGTCATTTGACCAACTTTTGTTTTATATAATACATTTCTTTGTGTTCCAGTTTCTCCTTTGTCATTTCTTGTCTAAAGGATTCTACCAACTACTAATACATACTGCATATTTCTTTGCTGTATTTTAGATCATTCTCAACTTAAATCTTTGATATAAAAAGTTCTGACCAAAACCATAGAAATCAATTTATATTAAAATGGCAGCATTTTACAGTATAAAGTGTTAGGGTCCTCACTGAAATGTTAGGGTTGCCATAGAATATGTAAGAAACAATTCATGACACATTGGCTTTCTCTCTCAGTCAAGTAGACATTTTATTGTGTGATGGCATAATAGGGGTGAGAGTTGGGAGATAATCTAGCAAAGAGAATTCTGACATATCCTCATTTATATAGGATAGAACAAAGGGAAGTAGAAAAAATGTTCACAGAACATGAGTAATGTTTTTGAATGAACTCTGGATGTCAGAAGTTAGTGCCACCAAGGGATAATTAGAATTTATAATTAAGTTAAATATTTGTTAAGGAGGGTTTTGGATATCAAAAAAGATTCCAAGTGCTGATAATAGATAATTAAGACCCTTTAGATAGACCAGGATCTTCATGTAAAAGATAAAGGGCAAAGATAACCTCAGGCAGACCAAGAATAGAGGACACTTGATAAGGGGTTTAATAAAAGACAAAAATACCTTGGGCAGAGTACAGAAGCTGAAGAACCTGTAATTAAGTCATAGTGTGATTTCCTGGTTCTAGCAAGGATACAGCAAGGATTCTTAGCAGATCAAAATGTTGGGGAGGGGCCTCGTTATTTGGGAACTCCATCAAGAGGCATAGTAATTTTTAAATTAACTTTGAAAAGACATCACTTTTTTTATTTTGCCAGAAAAATAAAAAAATTCTTATTATATTTTATAGTATATTTATAGAATGAAATTTGTCTTGTATGCTTATGATGTCTATCTCATTTTTGTATTTCAATAGAAAAGAAAGGGTATTATCTCTTTAAGGTGATTTACTGTGAAGATGTCTTGTCCAATGTTGGCTAAATAAGTGAATAAGTATTTATTGAGTGTCCAATACTTTTGTAGATGTTATAAAGAATACATCAACAGTATGTGTCCATAACACCAGGAGTATGGGACAAATAGAGGGAATTGGAATGGGAATTTTTTGGATTAAGTAATCATTACCATTGGAATAGGTTTAAAATTTTCAACTCAGAAAGACAGAAGACTCTGGGAGAGGTGGGTTCAATAGAAAATTTGTCTAATATATGCAGTAGATAAATAGAAAATATTAATTGAGTATAAGAACTGGCATTCATATAATAATCCAAAATTCTAAAAATTCTTTATATACCTTAATCCATTTGATCCTCATAACAGCTTTATTGTTAGAGCATGGGACACATAGGATTAGAGCTAGAAATGGCAATAGAAGTGATATAGTGTGCCTTTTTCATTTAACTGATAAGAAATTTGATGGCAAATGACTTGCCCAAGATCCAAAAGGTGATAAGTAACAGAATCAGAATTTGAAACTCAGTTTTCTAAATGTAATGGAGATTTGGTAAATGCTCAGACCACTTAAGTTGAAATCATTCGTGTGGAAGAAACTAGGAGACTGCTTTTGACAGACTGGAGGACAGGAGTATACATCGTTATTTTACATTCCTATCATGATCTTCAGTGTACCCTCTTTTCATGGCCTCTACGGATAAAATTATGCCCAATTAGGTTGATGTCTTGAATTGATCTGACACAGTAATGGTCATGGGTTTTTATACATTGACAGTTGATGGTGAAAGTGATTCAATCACATGAGACAAGGAGGCAAAGAACAAGGACCCACTGATCTACATCCTCAAGAAGTGGGCCTGGCTTTTTTATCTTTTTAATTTATTCTTTCCAGTTCTAGGTGCAAGAAGTAGAGTATCTGATCTATCTCAGCAGTATGAGAAATGGGTTTCTGGGAGTCTAGGAATCCAGGTTGAATTGCCAACTCAGCATCAATGTCCTAAAGAGTAATGAACTCTAGCCCAATAGAAAATAACTTTTAATTTGAACTTGATGTTAGAAATCTATGTAATAAATAAATTATATATTCTGAGCCTAATTCCCTCACTGATTTATTAGAAATTGAGATGGATTTGGGTGGGATGAGTGACATGAATTGTCCAACTAAAAGCTTGACTAGAGATGACAGTTTATCATTCAAATGTTCTAACCTTCCCCTCCCCATCTCATATTTTCCTTTAATTGCTCTAAATTTTCTTCCCCTTTTATTAAAGAATATCTGGTGATTGCTAATCCTTGCATGTACTTAATATTATAGAGGACAGAGATTTAAGAAAAGTTTTAGATTTTTGATATGGGCTAATTTTAGCAAGATTGAGGCCTAGAGAACCAAAAAGAACAGATAGTCATTCCAATCAGAGATAATAAATACACTGAAATACTATTTTAAGAAAATGCAAGTTTCATAAGATAAAAGTCTGTAAATATGAATTTTAATGACATAAATGTAAATTGACCCCTGATCCAAAACAATGACTAACATTTATATGAAACCTAAAATGTGCCAATCATTGTACTAAGCACTTCACAAATATTATCTCTTTTGTACTTAAAAACAAGCCCATTTTGCAGTTGAAAAAATAAATAAACAGGTTAAATGACTTGTCCAAAGTCTGTGAGGTTGAATTTGAATTCAAGACTTCCCAATTCCAAGCCTGTCACTATTAAATGAATTGTCTATTCCTTTTGATGTAAAACTAATGAGAACCTAGGAAAAGAGAAATCTATATGATTCTTTTTGGGTCTCTTTCCACTGAAGCTTTAACCAGGTTTCTTATTCTTCTAATAAAATAATATACTATTAACTACCCCCTTACATTCTTTACATGTGGCTATTTAATTAAACCTGAAGTTTCTCTCTGGGCATTTATAATAGGTTGACTACACAGCATTCTTTCTTATATGGATATTAGAACATGTATTTGCAGAAGAGTAAAAGTGAAACTTGGGTTAAATCACTTTCTTCTGACCACACAGTAAGTACCAGAGAAAAGAATCAAACTAAAGTCTTGCCTAAGTTCAAATTAAATATGCTTTGCCTTTACCGTGCTTCTTTAGATATGAGTTATTTCATTACAGGGAGTTTAATCTTAAGGACTAAGGTGATTAAGTAGTTTTTGTTATACTCTGGAAAGTCTACTTCTGTGAAAGAGTTTAATTTTAATGTAACAGTCTGAACAACAGGATCTGGTTCCCATTAACTGGGACAAAGAGAATGAAAGAGAAAGAAGAAGTAAAATTGGCAAAATTCCAGTAAAATGTGAGAGAATTCTATGACAAGGAATAATAATCTCATTAATAAAATGAAAACAATCTATTTTTTGGTAAAATGGTCAACATGGGGTTCCTCCCCAAAATTAATTATTTATGTGTTGATTGGTTAATTTTTATATTTGGAAGAAAAATAATTCATAAAACAAAACTATAGAAGGGTAATTGTATTTGTGTGAGCAGCCTAAAAACCTTTGATGTCCTTGCTTTGAATCCCCAAATTTGAATTCCTGGACAATTACTTTGGTGGATCACACATCAGATGTTAAAAATGTATATTTAAATAGAGCTTAACGGTTCATAAATCTCATAACAACCTTCTGAGATAAATAATATAAATATAAATGAATATTAATTAAGTATAATTAGCCATATTTTAAAGATGGAAAAAAGAAACTCTAAATGGTTATGGACTTATCCAATTTATTTGGGCATTAAATATCTGAGAAACTGCAGGAGAATATAAACCTAAATCTCCTTATTTTTCCTTTATACTCTGCCTCTTCAAATATTTCCATCTTAAAATTTGGGGGTGGATATGGTCACAGGAGGAAGGTTGAAGATATTAAAAGATAATTTAAAATAGAATATGATCAAGTGACCAAATAAGTGCTATCACTCTGACGGCAAATTCTTCAACTTGAAAAGGCTCCAAGCCGGGACCAAAGTAGAGGGAGTGTTGTTGCATGATCTTTTATTTGTAGTTGACTGTGCACTCAATGCAGCCTCTGAAGCTGAGAAGCAACAAAGTAGCACCACATCATCCATATGTGGAACCATGGATTACAGCAAATGGAGTTTTGAGTACTGTGGACAAGTTCACATACCTTGGCAATGTCCTTTTCAAGGAGGTGCACTTTGGCAATGAAGCTGACACATTACCAGAGCTAGTTCAGTATTTTGGAGGCTCTGAAAGAAAGTGTGGGAAAGAAGAGGTATTAGATTGTCCACTAAACTGAGAGCCTACAGAGCTGTTGTGATGACCTCACTGCTATATGCCTGTGAAACCTGGATAGACTACCAGTGTCATGTCAGGAAACTGAATTGCTTTCATTTAAATTGTCAGGAAAATTTTGAAGATCACCTGACAGGAGAAGATACCAGACATTGAGGTCTCTTATAGAGTTTTTTTCTTCTTTCCTCCTTTCTCTTCCCCTCCCCCAGATAGAAAGTAATCTAATATAAGTCATATGTGAATAACTATGTTAAAATATATCCATATTAATCATGTTGTGAAAGAAGAATCAAATAAGAAAGGGAAAACCATAGAGAAGAAACATAATAAATAAGACAACTTTTAAAAATTGAAGATAATATGCTTTGGTCAAATTTAAGCTCCACAATTCCTTTTCTGGATATGGAAAATATTTTCCAACACAAATCTTTTAGAATTGTCTTTGGTTATTGTAATGCTGAAATGAGCAATTTCATCATGGTGATCATCACACAAAGTTGCTATAAGTTTGCACAATGGTCTTCTGGTATGCTCACTTCATGCAAATCTTTCCAAGTTATTCTGAAGTTGCATCTCTCTCATTTCTTATAGAACAATAGTGCTCCATCACATTCAAATACCACATTTTGTTCAGTAGTTCCTCAAAGATGGACATCCCTCAATTTCCATTTCTTTGCCACTTCAAAAAAAGCTGCTATAAATATTTTGTACATGTGGGGATTTTTTTACCCTTTTTTGTGATCTCTTTGGAATACCGACCTAGTAGCATTATTGATATATCACAGGGCATGCACAGTTTTATTTCCCTTTGGAAGTAATTCCAAATTGCTCTTCAGAAAACTCAGCTCAATTCAAAACTCCACCAACAATATATTGGAATGCCAGTTTCTCCACATCCCCTCCAACAATGATCATTTTCCTTTATAGTCATATTGGCCATTTGTTAGGTGTGAGATGTGTACCGGTGATTTTATTACCCAGTTCAGCAGGAACTGGTTATTTGATGTTACCATGCACAACAAGGGGCTGTCTACTGTAAATATTGCACACTTTCAGAGCAGGGTCTCTATTCTTTTTTTTCCTCACCTTTATCCCCCTGCCCCAGTAGAATTAAAAATTCCCCTTTCATAAGGTATACTGGCAAATATTTAAGAAATAACTCTCCATATTACCCACTTTTAAGTTTTACATTTACTTTCTTAAATCTAGATAATCCACAGAACAATGAAAACAAGCCCGAATTTGTAACATTTAACAGATTTGATGGGATGAATCCTCACCTTGAACATTTAACAACTGGCTCATATATATACCAACTCATTTGAATAAAATCACCAGTCTTAGATTACTCTGAGCTTTACTGTTGCTATCACAATTCTCAAAGGACTATACTATGCCATTGGTATGATTTCTCTGTCTTTTGTCCTTAAATTCATCTTTTGTATATGTTTATTTAAAAATCTAAGTTTGTTGGGGCAGTTAGGTGGTGCAGTGGATAGAGCACCGGCCCTGGAGTCAGGAGTACCTGAGTTCAAATCTGACCTCATACACTTAATAATTACCTAGCTGTGTAGCCTTGGGCAAGCAACTTAACCCCATATGCCTTGCAAAAACTAAAAAATAAAAATCTAAGTTTGTTGATGCATCTATATTTATCCATTGAGATAATCCTTTCTACTCATTTTCATTGGACTATTTCTGTTTACTTGTTTGGAATTTCTTGCCATAGTTTCCCATTTTCCTTTGGTTTATTTTCCATATAGAATTTATATCATGCTATCCTCTCTGTTCCTTCCCTGAACCTCTTGAAATCTGTTCTCCTCAAATGCAACCTCCATGTCAGACATGTTAGTAAGAATGCTCCCACAATCATAAAATCTAAGGGTCATTTTCACACTAGATTTCCAGTGCTTCAAACCTAGCAATAAGTTCTTTGTGTTCAAGAATCATATTAAGAATAAGAATTTCCCTCATTCATTCTTTCACCTTTTGGAAGCAGAAATTATTACTAAGACTCAGGAAATTATTGACTGCTTTGCTCTGGGCAATAAGACTCCTGCAGTTGTATCAATGAATGACATTGTTCATAACTACAATATCTTATGTTTATTACTGCCACATGACCTGTTTCTAGGATAGTCATTTATTTCTACTTTATTCCTGGAGACATATTATACTTTCATTACAAGGATAACTTCTGTTTTTGCCTACATTGTTCTTCACATCAATGCCTTTCATAGTATCTTCTTCCCCCCATTATTCCTCATTTATTCATTTGCATCTTTTATATCATATTACCCTTCTTTCCTTTTGGATCTCCTACAATTTTCAATTAAATATATCTTCAAAAACTATGTTACAATCAAAATAGGCCATATTCTACTGGATCTCAATGGTATCTATAATAACTATGGAACCAAATTTGCCTGAGTTGTTTTGGTCCTTGCCTTTAAAACTTGTTTTTCTAATCTGTTCCACCATTCTATTGTCAATTTTTTGACAAATACCAATTAAATATTCATATTTTTGCATTTAGCAATAAAAGGTCCATCTTTATCAATTTTTTCAAAATTTTTCTTAAAATTCTTGACCCTACAATCTACAAAATGAATTTTACTATTTTCTTTAATTTTAAGTAACTCAGTATTCTAACATTCAAGCTATAAACTAATTTAATTGCAATAATATTTTAACAAATTGGCATGAGCATCAACAAGTAGTGAAATAAAACTAGATTCAAAGTACCTAAATTACTCTGTCTTTGGAGACAGGAAAATAGAAGAGAGAAAGAGCGAATGCAAGGAGGTTAGGTGACAGAGTAGATAGAGTATCTGGTAAGAGCCAGGAAGATTCATCTTCCTGAGTTGAAATCTGACCTCAGACACTTCACAGCTGAGTGACTGTGAGCAAGGCACTTAACCCTATTTGCCTTAGTTTCCTCATCAGTAAAATGAGTTGGAAAAGGAAATGACAAAACACTTTTTTTCCCCTTGCTAAGAAAGCCCAAATTGGATCATGAGAATGAAGAATGACTGAACTATCCAAATAATCACAAAGATCTAATATAAACACTTCAGCATGTAGCATGTACTTGAGCTCTCTCTATTTTGGTAGAGTCGTCTGACAAAGAATAAAAAATGGTACAACCAAACAAGAAATAGAGTACATTTTAACAAAATGAATGATTTTGACTATATTAAATTAAAATGTTTTTGCCCTGATAAAATCAATGCTGCCAAAATTAGAAGGAAAGCAGAAAGCTGGGAAACAATTTTCACAACTAGGAGTTCTGATAAAGATCTAATTTCTAAAATATATAGAGAACTGCATCAAATTTAGAAGTTTATGGGGTGACTAGGTGGCGCAGTGGATAAAGCACCAGGCCTGGAGTCAGGAGTACCTGGGTTCAAATCTGGTCTCAGACACTTAATAATTACCTAGCTGTGTGGCCTTGGGCAAGTCACTTAACCCCATTTGCCTTGCAAAAAAAACCAAACAAAAAAAAGAAGTCTACAAGTGATTCCCCAATTGATAAATGGTCCAAGAATATGAATAGACAGTTTTCAAATGAAGAAATTAAAATTATATACAATCATATATAAAAATGCTCAAAATAATTATTAATTAATGAAATGCAAATTAAAACAACTTTGAGGTATCACCTCACACCTATCAGATTGGATAAGATTAGAAAAAAGGGAAAGTGATCAATATTGGAGAGGTTGTGGGAGGATTGGGATATTGATATAGTGCTGGTGGAGTTGTGAACAGATCCAACTATTCTGGAGGGCTATATGGAACTATGCTCAAAAAGCATTAACGTGTTCCTACCCTTTGACCCAGCAATTCTAATTCTAGACCTATATCCAGAAGAAATCATAAAAAGTTGGAAAAGTCTTACCAAAATATTCATAACAGTTCTCTTTTTGTAGTGGCAAAAAATTGGACATTGAGGGGATGCCCACCAATTGGGGAATGACTAAACAAGTTATGGTACATGAATGATAAGGAATATTATTGTTCTATAAGTATCCATAAATGGTCAAAGTCTAGAGAAGCACGGAATGAGTTGCAGGTTCCAATGCTGAGTGAAGCAAGCAGAACCAAGAGAATAATGTATATATTAACCACAATATTGTGAGATGAACAACCTTGAGGAAAGCAGTGCAGAGAGGTAGAACAACCGTATTAGACCAGCTATGTACAATGCTATTCCTATTCAGAGGAAGAAAAACAAAGCAAAACAACCACCCCCCTAAAAAGCACTTCAGAATCTGCTGAACATTTTATGAAAATTATCACATATATCCTTTTTCACGAATCCTAATTCCTTATACTGAAAATGACTAATCTATAAACATTTACCCCAAATATGTATGTACAATGCTAATCTGACTGCTGCTGAGGGGATCAGCAGAAGGAAATTTTGTAATTTAAAACTTTACATATGCATAAGGATGAATGTTTATAAAAACCTTTCATAACATGCATTTGGAAAAACAAAATATCAATTTAAAAAACTGGTTCAAAAACCTTAAAGACCTCTGAGTTATTTCAGTATTGTGATGAAACACCAGTGTGAGGCTTTACTGAGGGAACCAGCCTATCTATCTACACATATATGCATGGATACTTATATATATGGAATGGTTTAGGTTGGGCTTCGGTAAATTGAAAGTAATCATCTCCAAAAATAACATCATTCTGAAAATTTGGTTAAAATGAATTTAAAAGATTTAATGAATTCACATATTGGTAAGAATAAAAGCAAAAGTATTATATTGAAAATTATTGTGAGTTATAAAGAAAATAATCTGACATTTTATCCCTCAACATCAAAGTAAAACAAAATCACATAATATTTTAAAATGATACTCTTATTATATCTTATCTTCCTCCTTTCCCTCCTTATTATGCTATCATCTCCTTTATTCTTTTGTCTATGAAGGTACTTTACTGTTAAATTTCTCACACATCCTTATGTGTAGTTGATTCAGAAAGTCATATTGAATTGTGCAAATCATCTATTTAAGAAACATTTGTCATCACTAATCAAAATGATAATCTACATTTCAAATTTTACCCTAACTCTTAGATTTCCTCTCACCCAAAAGGATGCATCTCTTAGATCATGAGAAGATTGAACTAGATGACTTCTAAGGTCCCCATATCACTTAAATTTATACTTTTATGAGACTAGAGTCTTTTTATGATCTGGAGTTACATAGCCATAGTAATTCTTAAATCTGTACTCCTCAAACTTTAATTATTTTGACTTAGGAAATATTACCCTCTCAACATTTCCTCCTGAATTTGTGAAAGATCAACTGGGGAGGATGCTGGGAGACTGGCAAAATGGTTATTTTACATCATACATTGTGTTTTCCTTACCCAGTCTTGCCTCTGATTGGTTTTTTTTTTGTGCCTTTTGTAAGGCCATGGAGTTAAGTGACTTGCCCAGGGTCACACAGTTAATTGTTAAGTGTCTGAACTGGATTTGAACTCAGATTCTCCTGACTCCAGGGCCAGTGCTCTAACCACTGTGCAACCTAGCTGCCCCTTGCCTCTGAATTTTAAGCTAATAAGCAGATAGAAAACAAATGGATTGTTGAGGTCAAGAATCTCTCAAATAGAATGCTATATCAGATCTACTCTCTAGACCTAACTACATTTCTCTTAAATTTTAATTATTTTTTCATTTTTCTTGTCTCATGGGAAATAATTCCTTTATATGTCTTATCTTAATCCATTAATACATTAACAAGAAGTTTTGAAGTACCAGATGCAGGGGAAAAATAAAAAAACAAAACAAAAAAATCTCCATTAACAAGGAATTTGCATTATAATAGTGGAGTCAACAAATAATGTCTATGTGGGGGGAAGGTGGGTGATTGTTCAAGGTAGAACTGAGGATTTATTTTAAAAACAGGGGAAGATTTAGGAGAAAGATAAGTTTATTTTTTGGTCATGTTTGCAAAGTCTACAGAACATCCACTTTGGAAGATACAATAGTCAATTAATAATATAGGATTAAATCCATTGGGAACCTGCTTCTAATCTTAGTTTTATAATTTTGAGTGCTATATCTCAAATTAACTTTATGATTTGCCCTTAAATAAAATTATCTGGATTCCATTGATTTTATTTATCCGAAAATAAAAATAAAGGACTGAACTTGCAGAATTCATATGAAAAAAAGTTCCATTTTTACTTTCTACAGTGAGGATTTTTGAAAGCATTTAAGCTATTTATTGAGATTCCATGGTTATTAATTATATTTTTAAAACCCAATTTGCTTCTTATAAACTGAAATATGCTTGGCATTATACTAATCAGCATAACTTAATTATTGAAGGCAGAAATCTTTAAATGTCTTGAATGCCCCTACTGGGTACCTTGAGCTCTTAACATATTATGTGTGTTTTCTGTGGTCTTATTTAAAAGATCTGTGATTTTTAATTTTTAATTTTAATTTAATTCTAATTTTTAATTGTTTCAAGACTCCGTAGTTAAGTCTTTGGGAGTTACCAGAAGAACAAGAATGTTAAGAGATTTATTCTATATCACAGTTACTAAATGTCAGAGAAAAGAATTTTTTTAGGTTTTTTTTTTGCAAGGCAAACAGGGTTAAGTGGCTTGCCCAAGGCCACACAGCTAGGTAATTATTAAGTGTCTGAGACTGGATTTGAACCCAGGCACTCCTGACTCCAGGACCAGTGCTTTATCCACTACGCCACCTAGCCGCCCCCAGAGAAAAAATTTGAATCCATGTTTTATTGGTTCTAGTCAATTCTAGCATTGTACCCTCCAGCTTGCTGCTTAAGGTCAATGTATGATTTCATATAATTTGCATGTGTCATGCAAACATATTTATGTTATGATTTGTGTTTTGTTATGTTTGAGGACTTTTGTTTCTCTATTCTATATTCTTTCTATTTCTTCTATCTTTATTTCTCTATTCTTTATGACTTCTTTTGTTCTTTCCCACTCCCTATCACTAATAAAATCAAACTATATTTCTTATGTCATGACAAAAAATGATATTGTCTTGAAATGTTATTGATAAGATTTGTTCATGTTTGAACTTAAGCACTTCAGTGATATTTGAATAGAAAGAGAATACAATGCTATTTGACTTTGTCACTTTTTTCAAGTAGTCAAAATTATATGAATTTGCTAGAGAGAGAGAGAGAGAGAGAGAGAGAGAGAGAGAGAGAGAGAATAGCAAACACATGAGTAAGACAAAAGAACCTGAGTCACACATCACATCAGGTTGACTGAAATGCTTTATTAACATATCATGGGAGAAGAGGAGCTATAGTAGTAATAGAACACAAGGAATTTTCAGGAAGGAAGATGGCAATTAATGATGGGGAATGAAGCAGTAGATTTAAGTAATAGTAATGATTATAATAATAATAACAGTTAATACTTCTTTATGGCTTGCAATGTGCTTTATATGTGTTATTTTAAGCTTAGGGAAGTGCTATTATTACTACTACTTTATTGATGACAAAACAGAGTGAGATGGATTAAATGATTTGTCTAGGATTATATATCAACAAATATATGAGACAAAATTCAAATTCAGATCTTCTTGATTTGATAGCCAGTATTCTATCTACTGTGTAAAAAATGAAGAAAGACTATGTAGTTTATCATGTTAATGGCTATAATGGTAAATGTTTTGCCAGAGAACTTTGAAATTTGAAAATTAGGTAAGGTCTGGACTTATCTGTCCAGTATACTATTTGCATATAGGTCAAGAAATGATCAAATCTTCACTGATGAATTTGATGTAGCAGGTAATATAAATGAATATCATCAAAACTGATGGTTTGACACTTCAGTCATTTGATTAGTATATTTTTTACATTATCTAAATCCCTCCCTTGTCCCTATACAGGAAACTTCTAGAATAGCTAACCCAGGCTTAAGATATTCCACGGATTCTTATCCATTTAGAATGGTGACTCACAATTTGTTACCACTGTGTTTCATTTTTTCTCTTGTGAGTCAGAAAACTTACAATTCAAAGCAAAAATATTCATTAAAATAGAGAAGTAAAAAGATTTGCAAGAAAGCATTGTGCTGCACCTCTGTCTCTGTCCCTGTCTCTCTGTTTCTATGTCTCTTTCTGACTCTTGTCTGTCTGTCTGTCTGTCTGTCTTTCTCTCTCTCTCTCTCTCTCTCTCTCTCACACACACACACACACACACACACACACACAGACAAATCCTCTACTACCACCATAAAGCTAGGGGCACATTCTTCCACAAATATATAAGATGGGGTTATGGAGAATAAATTTAATAAGAAAACCAAGAAGAATTCACCTGTGAGAAACACTGGTAAACTAACATTTTAGAACATCTGAAGATGTCTTTTTGTGATGTCATAATATTGTTCAAAGTAAGTCTGTCTCAGATGGTGCCTCTAATTGTTCTACTGAACTCATTAAGACTGTTTTTCTTGATTATAGCCTCTTTTCTGAGCACTTTATTTTTCTGGGATCAACTGATACTCATCTCTTCCAGTTTCTGCTGCCAGATAGACTCTAGTCTTCACTAGTGTCATCTGTGTATGAAGTCTTGACTGGAGGATTGTTTTAGAGGTTTAAAATTTCTGTTTGATGTTTGACTCTACAGTGTCAGTTGAATGATAGTCCAGTAGTTTCTGAGGGCATAGCATCTGAATTGAATTTCCCCCTGTTACTAAAATTTAAGTCAGTAGTTCCCAACTCACAGTCCATGAAACAAGTTTTTTTTAACATCTTAACTATGCCTCAATATAATTGATTTCCTTTGTAATCACACATATCTTATTACATATATTTAAAAATCTTACTCTGAGGAGGTCTTCACCAGACTGCCAAAAGGATCATGATAAAATTGTTAAGACCCATTGTTTTAGGTTTCTTTCTTCTGTGTTACAAAAGGTACCTCAACTTTAGGTAGCTAGGAAATAGAGGCCAAAACCTCCTCCTAAGTTTTTTTTTTTAATTACTAAAAATAGTATCATTAGTTAAATAGCTAGATAGATTATAAACCTTAAATAATCTTTTTTTGTACATTACTAACAAAACTGAACAAGAGGATTCCATTCAAATTAACTAAAAAATGCATGAAATACATGGAATCTAACCAAAAATCCAATTTTTAAAAAATACAACTCAAATGTTATTTACAGATACATTTTTGAGAAAGATACTGAGAGATATCCACTGTTCATGGGAGAAAAAACAGTGAAATAATTAAAATAACAGTATCACCTAAATTAATTAATAGCTTGAATACAATATTAATCACACAATTGTGCTATTTATAGACAAAGGAAACAACATTTTTAATTCCCATAGAGGGAAAAGAAAGCTAAGAATCTAAAGGGAAATAATAACCAAAATAATGAATGAAGGATGCCTAAAATTAGTAAATTACAAATTATTCTATACAGGAGTAATCATCAAATCTATGTGGCAATAAATAAAAAGTAGACAATCTGATCTATAGAACTGTTAATCATCTCTGAAAAATTTTGAGATAATGTTCTATTGGATCAACTCACTTCACTCAGGATCAGTTCATGGAAATCTTTTCATATTTTTCTGAAATCTGCCTGCTAATCATTTTTGAACCATAATAGTATTCAGTTATATTCATAAACCACAACACATTCAGCTATTCCTCAGTTGTGGGTATCAACTCAATTTCCAATTCTTAGCCAGTACAAAACAAGTTGCTGTGGAATATTTTATTAGTGTTTTTTTTTAACCTTTTTTAATGTCCTTTTTGAGATACAGATCTGGTAGAGGTATTGCTGAATCGAAGGATATGAATAGCTTTATTGTCCTTTGGGAATAGTTCAATTTGTTCTCCAGATTGGTCGGATCAGTTCACAACTCCACCAACAAGTGCATTAATGTCTCAATTTTCCCACATCCCTTCTAACATTTGGTATTTTTCTTTTCTTTTCTCTTTTCTTTTCTTTTTTTCTTTTCTTTTTTTTCTTTTCTTTTAGTTAATCTGATAGGCATGAAGAAGTACCTTAGAACTGTTTTAATTTTCATTTCTCTAATCAAAAGTGATTTAGAAAATTTTTCATATGCATATAGATAACTTTGATTTCTTCATCTGAAAACTACCTGTTCATTTTCTTTGACCATTTATTAATTGGGAAATGACTTGTATTCCTATAAATTTGACTCAGTTCATTATGTTTCTGAGAAATGAGGCCTTTGTCAGAAATACTTGCTGTAAAAATTGTTTCTCCGTTTTCTGCTTAATGTCTTATGTTACATTGTGCAATTTTTTATTTAATATAAAAATCAAAATTATCCATTTTTATTCAGTATTGTTCTCTATATTTTGTTTAGTCATAAATTCTCATTTTATTCATAAATCTGATAAAACTATTCATTGCCCTCCTAATTTTGTTATTAGTTTTTATTCCAGAAATCCACCATCTATTTCTTAGCAAGTATCAAGCAGTTTTGAAGACTGCCTTGTTATAATATAGCTGTATACCTGGTAAGGCTAGACCACCTCTGAGCTTTTATTTTTCCAACAGAATTTTGTGATTATTTTTTCTGGTTCTACAAATGAGAATTAATATATATATATATATATATATATATACATATATATTTACATATATATATATTTACATATATACATATACATAAAAATTTTAATGAACAATTCCATTTCTACAAATTCAAAAGCTTTTATGGTAACACAATCAAAATTGCAAAACCAAAATGAACATTACTAGCAAAATAATTTCAGCAGATATCTCTAATAAATATCTGCTATTAGAGATATATGAGATGTCATTATGAAAAAATAAGTGGTTAAATAATAGGATCTGTCAAATTTCAAAATACAAAAAATACTAATAACCATACTTCAAATCATGGAAAACAAGATAAATGAAGATTTAAATAACCCTGAAATATAACCTCATGCTCATAGATTGGTACAGATGACAAAAGTTGAAAAAGGTAAATATTGGAGGGAAGATAGTCACAATAATAAACTCACTGATTGAACCATGAAATGATCTAATTGTTTGTAAAACAATAATATGAATTATACTAAAAAATCATTCACTATAATCTTGCCTATAAAAGTTAATTATGAGGACACTCCAATGAATCTGGAGACAGAGGGAAATGTTATATGTATGTACACATACATACATACATACATACACACAAATATTTGTATTATTCCCTTTTGAAGTAGTAAAGAATTAGAAGGAAAATAGTATCCACTAGTTAGGAAATGCCTAAACAAATTGTTTTAAATAAATGCAATGGAACTTTTTTGCATGACAAACAATGACAAATAAAAAGATTTAAGAAAAATTTAGAAAGTTTACATGAACTGATGCAGACTGCATTAAGCAGATTTAGTAGTACAATTTACAAAATGATCAACTGATGACTCAAAATTCAATAAGCACCTACTATCTACCTGACACTCTGTTAGAATTTTCCAGAATCTTTCCCAAACTTATCTCTAAGTTTTTTTAATGACTAATTTTCCACTCCAACATATTAGTCTGTTTACTTAATTTTAGATAATTCATTGCCCTAATGGACCTCTGCCTAAATGCTACAATGTCTCACCTTGATCTGAATCTTACTCCTCTTTCCAAGTCAAACTTATTTATGTTCTCCAAATCATCATGATCTGCAATCTTCCCTGAATTCTAGCTCTCAGGATTCTTTCTTTTTTGAATTGCTGTTCTAGAGTTCAAATTAAAAAACACATACAAAATTGGAAAAATGGCCATTCATGTAGAAAATATGGATTTTTCAGATATTTTCTAGTGTCATCATTTTTTCCTGCATATAAATGTTGTCAGCTGCTATGTTAGAATTTAAACTAGTGTAGAGTGAGGAGCCAAAAATGATATGTAAGATAGTTCTTGTAATGCTATGGGAGCTGGATGTCAAAGAAATCTGGATCATAAAATATTAATAAGATATTCAAATATTAAATCTATCTTCTACATTAGATTATGTCCCCACCTTTTAGAGTTTCTTCTTTTCAGGAAAGTTTCCATAGCACTCATCAGTGCAAATACTTTAGCATGTTGTGAAATCATGATCATATAATTTTTAATTATGTGTGATTAAAAGTATATGTATGTTTATTTACCTGTACATATATATGCCTGGATATATATTACAAGTATTATAGCATGATATATTATGTAAATATAATATATTATAATATGACAAAAATGACAATACTTCCATTTCATGTTATATCATGACATACACTATGATTAATATTTTATTATAGAACATATATTATACTCATAACATATTATACTCTTAACAGGAATATAAGGTGATCTATCCAGGTTTCCAACATCCCCAGAACTGTACTACTCTCGCCTGGTTCTCTTGTGCTTCATCTTTCTCACATGCAAATCACATCTGTTACAGTAAAATCAATTTCTGGATGCCTCTCTTTGTATTTATATTACCCACAGAAAACCTCAGAGTGGTAGTGTATTAACATCATTGGTGACAACTTCAATTCTCTCAATTCCTCTGTATTTCTAAATTTCTGGACTTCAAAATCATGGTTAAATTGTTGTCTCATTCTGGAATTTTCTCCATACTCAAGGCTAATGCTCCTCTTCCCATTGTGTAATTACTGCTGCAGGTTTGAATATACTTTCTTTCCTTTTCAGGCTCTGCTCTTGACCTTGTGACTTTCATAGCAATCCCCTATCCCCTTTTCAGTTCTCTTATGTGCTGTCTTCCCCCATTAGAATATAAACTTTTTGATGGCAAGCTAAATATTACTTTTTGCTAGCATTTTCTAGCACTTAGCATAGTGTCTGGCACATAGTAAAGGCTTAAATAATGCCTTATCACTCTTAAAGAAAAGTTTATTGAGAGAAGCATTTATGTATCCTCTCTTAGGCTCACTGATTAAAAGGAAAAAATGGAGAAAAAAACTTTATCTAACCCAATAGACAAGAGGTCAACAGAAGTCATGATGGTTGCCCTTTAGGCATCTGAAATTCAATATGTTCAAAGTGAACTTATGATTACTGCTCTCATGCCCTCTTTATAACTTTTATGTTTCTGTAGAAGGCAAAATAATATTTCCAGTTTGCAGTATCATAATGATCTATCCTTTCTGCTCTCATTCTATTCATCAGTGGCCAAATATTGCTAGTTTTACTGCCTCAATAGATTTCACATATGGCACCCCTTTTTTTTCTATTCACATATCCACCTTTGTTTAGATCCACATAATCTCCTCCTCTCTAATTCATACTCAAATTACTGAAAAATGTATATTCCTAAAGCACAATTCTCATAATATCATCCTTAGGCTCAAGAAACTCCAGGGACTCGATCTTGGCTGTAGAATATAACATGTGCTACTTTATTTCTCTTGTAAAACCCTTTAAAAATCTTTCTCTAGTCTTCCTTTTTTGGCTTATCTCATATTACTTTCCATTTATTCACTCTCTTTTCCAAGAAAATACACCTGCTTGCTGTTCCCACTCACATAAAACTACATCTCCTTCTTCCAATCCTTTGTAGAGACTGTCTTCCATAATATTTTGCCTCACAGAATTTTTTCAAAGCTCAAGTAAAGAGCTACTTCCCACAGAAAGCCTAAACTGACACCCTTACTTCTGATTCCCCAACTAGTTGTTTGTGCTGTCCTCCTGGAAATTACATTTTATATATAATAATGTGTATAGAGACATGCACACATACACACATATATTTATGTGTGTATAATGGTGTGTATACATGCATATACATATGGATTTGTTTATATACATATACATGTATACATATGTGTTTATATATTATATAATTTTCTATGTTTTATCAATAAAATGTGAGCTTCTTAATATAAGCTATGATAACTTTTTGTCTTTTTGTATTTTTAGTAGCCAGTACTTAGCAAATAGTTGAAGTTTAATAAATGAATGGTGTTATAATTGAAAGAGAAGAACTCAATGGATCTTGGACAATGGTAACCATTTTTTTAAACTTCAGTACTCAAGTTGACAAGGTGACCTGACTGTACCTCTATCCCACTTAGACCAACTATTCATGTTACCTCTTGACTTCTGGACCTTCCATTTCAGAGGAGGAAGAATATATCAGGAGAAGAAAAGATTTATGAAAACCCTTTTTCACATCTTGTACTGACATCTGTTACAAAAAAATCAAAGGATCCCAGAGGAGAAGGAAATAATTCTTTACCCTTTCCATGATCATCAGATATTGCTCAACTTGAGTCTGTTCCTGGCTATAATTTGATTGGATCCAGAAGAAGACCCTTCAGTGATGAGAGGATAGGACAAATTTCTTGGTGTACATAAAGAACAAATAATCCTCTTGAGTCCTGTAACTTTTCATTGCTAGGGTCTATTGATATTTACTATAGTCATGTCCCAGGAAAGACTCAGAGGGTATTAAGAAACTTTGCAACTGACTGGGGATAAGTCACTGTCCCCTAAGACTTTCAGTATTTTCCATGCCCAAGACCACAGGCAGCCTGTAGTCTAGTATGAAACAGGCAAGTTCTATAAGGACATACAGTGTCCTTACAGAGTGGAATACCTCACAGTAATACAAGGAAATCTATCCAGGTAAATAGGATTTCAAAAACTGTACTACTATACCAACAAAAGTTTTTACCCTGCCTCTCGTGATCCTTCCTTCTAATATACACAATAAAATTTATGAAATATATATTATTTATATAACATAATATATTGTTAGTTTTGATATTAAGATGTAACAAAATATATAAACATTAATCACAAGACAACTAAAAAATATAATTGTCTAGCTTAAGGATCAGTTAGCAGATTCTATATCTCCCTGCATTTCTGTTGTTGCCTACAGGGAATGTCAGATTGGGAGATTATTATAAAAATCATTGGTTTCCTTCTTAACTTCCTTGACTACCAGATTGTGAAAGAATCTAGGAATTCTACTGTATTTGGAAGATGAAATGGCAAATTTTATAATTATCGGAATAATCAAAGGGAAAAAAAATCACTTTGTTTAAATCATCTAGGTATCTGTATTGTTTAGTTTGGGGTACCAAAACTGATATAGCAGACTAATGTTCTGTTCAAGTCTATTGTTTGTCTCTGCCTAATTCAAAGAGATAATTTTGTGTTAAGAACAAAGTACTATCTATCCTGTATGTTATTACATAAAATGGTTAATGGTTTACTTTAAATATGTTCAATTACTCTTTTTTTTTGTAAGGCAAGGAACTTACTCAAGACACACAGTAAAGTCATTATTAAGTATCTGAGACTGGATTTGAACTCAGGTCCTCCTGACTTCAGAACCTCTGCTCTATCCACTGTGCCAGCTAGCTGCCCCCTGTTCAGTTACTCTTAAGCTATTATAAATACATCATCCTTTAAAGTATTTAATTTCTTTATGCCCTTAATGGTATCTGTGAATTTTCAATTTGTACCACATTTTAGATTATTGAGTCTATTACTTGCTGTGGACTTCCCTTTACTTATCTTAGCATTAGGCTCATAGTAATTTGGTGAGTCGAATTAAATTGAATTTTAAAATTTGTGTGTATGCATGTTTACTTACATGTATATGTGTATATATATATATATATATATATATGGTTACAAAGAAGTCATAGATCTGAATGAATATTCACACAATCCTTTTATGATTAACCCTTTTATCATCATGAACTTGAATCAAAGCCTTATGGACTTAAGACTATACTTTCTAAATATTTATACTTTTAAATTTTGTTTATTCAAGGAAATGGGGTTAAGTGACTTGTCCAAGGTCACACAACTAGGCAATTATTAAGTGTCTTAGGTCAAATTTGAATTCAGGTCCTCCTAACTCTAACATAGGTGCTCTATCCACTGTGCCACCTAGATGCCCTAAGACTATACTTTCTAATGAATTGAGTTTGACTTATACTTTATTAAAATATTGAAGAGAAATAAAAAAATTCAGGATAACTTATTGATGATTTATTTTCCATAGTTACCCTGATGACAATGTAGCTTTAAGTAATAGTCTGTAGAACTGAATCCACTGAACTTTTTATTTGAGTCCCATTTGATCCTAGATATAGATATAGATTATAGATATAGATTAGATATATAGATATAGATATAGATAGATATAGATCTTATAGATATATAAATACAGATATAATAGAGATATAGATATAGACATAGACATAGACATAGACATAGACATAGACATAGACATAGACATAGATATAGATATAGACATAGATATAGGTATATGTATGTATATATGTATATTAGATATGATATCTATGTAATATAGGAACCAGAACAGAAGTCTTTCATCTTATGTCAGATGATCTGTCATTTGTTCTGTTTATAAATGAATGCTTTAGCACAATTTTTAAAAAAATATTTGTGGATCAAGCTGCCAATTAATTAATCAGTCAATCAATTCACAGTTATTAAATGGCGACTATGTATGTCAGATTCTAGGAGTACAAATTAGAATTTGAAAATCCTTGTGCTGTGGAATTTAAAAATCTAGAAAAGTTAATAATCTAGAGACAGTAATCTGAAAATCCAATTTTCATTGATTGATATAAATAATTCTATTATCATATGTTGATATTATAATCTGATTTGAATCTCACAACAGCTCTTTAAGGTATTTGTTGGATTAGAGATGAGGGAACAAAGACTTAGAGATGACATGTAGATGAGTCAGTGATTTAAACCCAAATCTTCTCAATTCCAGTCCTAATTCCATGCCTTCTAATTCATTTCTTGAGATTCCTCTTAGTTATGATAGGGCAGCTAGATGGTGAGCTGCATAGAGCACTGGCCCTGGAGTCAGAAGAGCCTGAGTTCAAGTCTGGCCTCAGACACTTAGTAATTACCTAGCTGTGTGGCCTTGGGCAAGGCACTTAACCTCATTGCCTTGCAAAAACCAAAATAAGGAAAAAAAGAGATTCTTTTTGGCTATTTAAAGTAAAAATGCACATAGATGTGAATACACACACACACACACACACACACACATATATTCACATATACTTGCACTTAAAATATTTTTTTTTACTTTTTTTACTACTCATATATAAATTTATACAATGTTTTTTTCTACTTCACCAAGTCTTGACTCTGATTATTAGTACCAGAATTTGTACTTCCTACAACTATTATATTGACCAGTTCTTCCATCATTCATGATACCCAAGGAGTGTTATTGACCATTCAAGATAAAAACTATCATCTGAATACTTATGCACCTGGAGTGGTTAGGTGGCACAACAGAGAAAGTAATGGGTATGGACTCAGAAAAGCTGAGGTCGTAACAAGTGCCAAACATTAGATTGATTCTGGTCAAGTTATGTTTACTTCTGTTTGCATAAATGATCTCATCTGTAAAATATTGATATTAAAATACTTTCCAATGATGTGGTGAGGATTGAAAGAGACAATGTTGATAAAATTTTTAGCTAGCACAGTGTCTGGCAGATAACAGGAACTATATAAACTCTAGCTAACTGGTAGAAGCAGCAGCAGTTAACAATGGTACATATGATGTCAGGAGAATCAGTTATTTGGTATTTTTCTCCATTATAAGAAGGTCTTTGGGGAAGGGAGATTAAGAACAATGTTTGCTATTTTCAGAATGTTTTATTTTGCCAAATAAATATTTCTTCAACAATTTCAAATAAATTACTAAAATATTTAAATAAGCTGGAAGGAAATGTCAAACTACCAAGTCCCCAGTGAATGCAACTGATTTTTCCACAAATTAGATTCAAACTTCTATGATAATAGCTAAAATATTTGTATAGCACTTTATGATTCTACTGTACTTTCTCAGACACTATTTTGTTTGAGACTTCAATGGCCCTTCAAGGCATATATCACCTTTTGCTAATTTTACTTATAAGGAAGCTAAGTGTCAGAGAAGTGTTCACACTGGGACCAGTGAATGCCAGAGGGGATTTGAAACCCAGTTGTCTGTTTTTTTGCCTCCACCCTGTCCTGATAGCTCATGAAATTCTTGTTCCACAAGACATTTTTTGAAATTAAACCAAATGCATGAATGAACCATAATTTTTCTTATTTTTTTCCTCAGGGTTATTATGCCTTTTTATTGCCATCCTACCAAAAAAATTAAACCCTATTTTCCCTTGACTGTATCTTTTTTCACATCAATTGACTGTGAAATTACTGTAAACAGATTATATTTTCTTTGTTGGGCACAGAGACCAGGAAGAAAACAAGTAGCTGAAATTGATGCTTTATAACTCAGGGAGAGACTGATGGATGCATAGTCCTGCATCTGATGAGGTGTTGGATTTCTAAGACTTTTGCTTCCTTCCTGGATAAAATGATGTAAAGACACCAAGGTCCTTCACTGAGGAGACCATCACCGAACTTTGCTGTCTTGGTCAAGTGATAATTGTGAAGAGTGTCAGGTAGATGATCCAAGTCTGCTCTAAGGGTTAGCAGTGTTTTGATGGATAATAAGACTAGACAAAATGTAAGTCATTTACAAAAGAAGGATGAGAAGCCAATTGTTTTTTCCTAATTACTTGGCTTGCCATTTAGTATATTCTTTAAGATTCACCAAAACTGTATATGAAAGAATATTTTTTCTAATGATCCTTAATTGCATTTCTCATTTTCATTAACAATATACATGAAGAAAGTGGACACAAACTGAAAGAGCACATGTAGCCAAAGTGTAACTCGTGACTCTCAGACACTATTTGGTCCCTTTGTCAAGGGCTCAAAAGATTTCTCTCAACTAAAATATAGCAAATATAGGGACCATTTTTCTCATTTGATCCCTAATATTTCTGAATGTAGAGACAGCTTATAATATAATTGGAAAATATTTAACAAAATAAAATTTAAAAGCATAATACAGCAAGGCAATGCTAATTTGTGGTGTGCTAAGTATGTGACCCATAGTGATCCATTTCTATTTGAATTTGATACCACTGTTACTCTCTGCTAAGTATCAAAAGTTTTTGCTTGCTTAGAGTCATAAATCTAATTTTCTTAGATGTAGGATATATCTAATTTATCCTTAATATGTCCCTCTATTCCTGATGAAAATACTATCACCAGTTACTGCCATTCTGGGATCATTGTCACCAATACATATAGGAAATCTGTATCTTTTGAATTTCATAGATTCATCCTTTGATTAAAGAGTGATGATAGTAATTGGGAATAGAGGGAGAATGTAAACACCTCCTTTTCTACATCCTCCAAGATCATTTTTTCTTATTTACCACTAGATTGCTTTGGTTGTGGAATCTCTTACTAGAAATCTATTGTATTATATAATCTCAGGGTGTGTCATTTTTTTTTAACCTATCCAATATATTTCCTTTACAATGACCAATAGCATTTCACTCATTTCAAACAAGTGTATTTGTTAGAACCAAATTTTGATTCTGGATTGATTAAAGTAATTCATAAGTTTGAACCCTTTTCCTCCACATGAATGAGAGTTGGGGTTCCCATCTCTACCCTTTATACCATGAAGATGGTGACTTGTTAAACAGTAATAGGATCATAACCATGGCTTACTAAGGCAAAGCTTATTTTATAATTGAGCAAACTGAGACCTAGAAAAGTTGAATGGCCACAGTTAGTAACTGACAGAGGACGTATTATAAAACAGGTATTCTATGTCCAAACCCTTCATAATTCACACTATACCATTAAACAGGAAATAAATTGGTATTTCTCAGGATTCATGTAACCCTTATGAATAATTTGTACTCACTAGCAGTGTGTGTGTGTGTGTGTGTGTGTGTGTGTGTGTGCGTGTGTGTGTAAGATGGGAATATTTAAGTGACAATGTCACTAATTGAATGAATTGAGATTATGGTTTAATATTTTGTGCAGACCTGAAGATCTCCCTTGTTGACTGCCACAAGGATCTTTGTGTTTGGATCTGTTCTGATCAATGTTTTAGTCTTTTTATTAAAGAAATACAAGTCACATTTATCAAATTTAACAGTGAACCATGTTTGAATCAAATAATTAGCTATATGTAAGAGCCAGGATTCAAAATGAAGTCTGAAATCCTGGAATGACCTCAGCAAGGTGAATTTAATGGGGATGTCAAGATGAAGTTTTAGATTTAAAAATAAATTACAGGAAATACAAGAAAACCTTCTAGAAATCAGTTCAAGTAAAGGAAAAAAAGGATTTTAATCAAATAGTCACACATGGAAATTAAATATTTATATAATATTTATATATTATAGTAGTAGAGAAATATCTTAATAGAGAAATTTCACAGCCCTGCTTTGTGCTGAAAATGATGTATCATTCAGTTCTGTAAGAAGGACAATGATAAAACTTATGCAATGAGGGCTGTAGCCAGTGGGGTCTCAGTTCTCAGTGCACGTACAGTGGTCATGCTGGCCCATGTGGAATTAGGGAAAACCTGTTTCAGAAATCTCTGATGACTTTCATTCCTTTATTGGAAAGTCTGAGGCTGTGCATTGCATTTTAGAGCATGTGCAGGTATGCTATGACTATTTCCTATCTACTTATAGAGTGATGGGGAAAAATCTTTTTGTTTGCCTGGTGAACCAGAACTGAGGGTGCATATATAAAAGACAAAAAGTTGATTTGCTATTTTGTTCCTTATGCTTACTAAATCAAGGGTTGCCATAAGACTCACAGTAGGAGAAAGAGGTAGCTCCAATAGCCATCATAAAGTCATGAGGACACAAATAAGTAACTTTTTTCAAAAAAATTATGTCACATCTCTTATTTCTTACTTTGAAGTAAAAGGGTACAAGAGATAGTTATTGCCTTCTGAGTACTGAAAACTTTGTAGAATGATTTGTCAGAAGTCTTGGAAATGGCAGCCAAGACTGGTGTTCCCTCCCAGTATTAACTTGTTCAACTATATTGTTGGGAAATGACTAGATAGCTATAGCTACCATCTATCAATGTAGAGAAATATAAGAAATTGGGCAACCAAGGAAGCCAATTTATTTAGTAACAACATTATAAAGATAATCAATTTAGTTAGCATTTAAATAGCAATTTATACATGTCTCATTCCATTCTCACAACAACCTTGTGAGATACAGTTCAGTTAATACAAATCTGGAGCTCTTCCCTTTTAGCTTTAAATCCTTTGATCCTATGATTTCAGAAATACATCTGTCACACCAAGGAAAGCATAAATACACTGTGTTCATATAAGACATAACTAATTCCATGTGAGCCAGTATGTTCCTGGATCCTTGCCAGTTAGCCTAAATAGTCTGCAGGATCCTATTCTTGGGAATCCAGAGGGGAAAGGATTACTTTATAACTCAAGATATAGTAAAATACAAGGGATTAGGGAATTTATTCTAATAGTATCAAGATATAGGACCCAGAAACTGAGGTGCGGACTTGAATTAGAAATCCATTATCAGATAGAACCCAGAAAAACACCCATGTTTACTTCTTTATGATGTCTGCCTCTCTGATGAAGTTGCTCTGACTTTGCAGACACAGTTGAAAAAGAGGATTGTCAGAAGTAAAAATTAGTTCCTTCTACTGGTCCTAAAAAGCAGAGCACAGAAACCACTCAAGCCACAAACATTAATTAACTACACATTATATGCTTGCTAAACAGTCTGGATAAAAGAAATACAATAATATAATCCATATTCTCAAGGATCTCACATTCAAATGATTTAGACATCACTAAATATCTGTAAATAAATGAGATATATATAATGCAAATGGAATATCATCTCTGGGGAAAATCACCAGGGAGAGTGGGGACTAAGACAATGGGAGCGAGCGAGCGAGAGAGAGAGAGAGAGAGAGAGAGAGAGAGAGAGAGAAGCACTGAAAAGTCTTACTGTGGAAGTTGGGATTTGATTTATCTTTTTAAAAATTTATTTTTTTATTTATGAAAACATAAGCATTTCCATAGCCTAGTGCAATTAAAAAAGTGATTGAAAAGGAAACTGTAAATCTATTATCTACTATGTACAATTTACTATACCTTTTAAATAGTTTGGATTTTTTTTTTTTGCAAGGCAATGGTATTAAGTGACTTGCCCAAGATCACATAGCTAGATAATTATTATATGTCTGAGGTCAAATTTGAACTCAGGGCCTCCTGATTCCAGGGCTTTTGATCTATTCACTTCTCCACCTAGCTGCCCCTATTCCTTTTAAAGAAATAACAAATTTCATGCAGTTTTTTTCCTTCCCTTGGCTCTAGAGATTTAGAGATGGCCACCTTTAGATGTATATATATTATATATATATATATATATATATATATATATATATATGTGTGTGTGTGTGTATATGTGTGTGTGTGTGTGTGTGCATGTGTATGTATATAGACATGATGTTACATACATATATATAGATGTAAATATGTATATGTACAGGTATGTAAGTATAAATATGCATATATATGTGTAAAATTATTCTATACATACTTCTATTTAACAATTCTTTCTCTGAATTCAGATAGTGCCTTTCTTCATATGTCCTTTACAGTTAAATTAGGGAAAATGACTTATTTGCTCAAAGTTATTTGTAAAACAATATTGCTATTACTATATACAGTGTTCTCTTGATTCTGCTCATTTTATTCTTCATTTTTTCATGTAAATATTTCCACAATTTTCTTTTATATTCTGGCAAGGAAATGGAAATAAATGACTTGCCCAAGATCACACAGTTAAGTAAATATTAAATGTCTGAGGCCAGATTTGAACTAAGATCTTAGTCATTCTAAGTCCAATACTCTATAGCATAAAATTCATATTTGATTTAAAAGTGAAAGAGGAAACAAGTATACCAAAGTGTTTTATATCCCAGGTTACTGGGAAGATAATGGTACTCTCCACTAAGAGGTTGTAAGAGTTTGGCTTTGGGAAAGAAGGGAAGAAATAATAAATTCTGTTTGGGACATATTGATTTTTGAGATACCTATAGGATATTCATTTTGAGGTATTCACCAAACAGTAGCGTGAGACTGAATCTCAGGAGAGAGGTTAGGAAAATTTCTCTCACTGTGTTCAATAAGAAAACATAATTTAATATAATCAGTCATCTACTTGCCAACTACTGTCATTTGTTTCTGTTGATCTCATGAACTTTGCATATGGTAGAATTTTGAACACTGATAAGGGGGGAGGGGGATATTTCTTCAAAGAGCTCCTTAAACATCAAGAGGTAGTAGATGACTACCCATTTTGCCTTTAATTAAGCATGATCTTACCTCCCTTTGGAAAATTTTGACTCTTTTAGAAGTTTATTGGATGGTCAGTCAATCCTTTTGTTGAACTTACATTCTAATTAAGAATTTAAATAACCAATAAAAAGGGAAATGGTCATTGTCACCAAAGGCATATCCTACTGACCATCTTGGTCCTTGGATCCTTCCTTTTATCCTTCCTTCCTTCCTTCCTTCCTTCCTTCCTTCCTTTCTTCCTTTCTTCCTTTCTTCCTTTCTTCCTTTCTTCCTTTCTTCCTTTCTTCCTTTCTTCCTTTCTTCCTTCCTCCTCTCTCTCTGTCTCTCTATCTTTCTCTCTCTTTCTCTGGAAGAAGAATATGAATAAAATTTATTAATTGTGACAGGTAGTACTTTATATCTGATGATCCAGGGAAAACTACTCTCTTTAAAAATCTTCATTATCTGTTTCTGATTTTTTTTCTTTAAAAACGTAAGTTGAGTTGCCATGGCTACATAGTGTTCATTTGGACAATCTGGACTTAATTGATGTAGTGATTGCATTTATACTCAAGCCCATATTGTATTACCAAATCATTGACTTATTTTTGCATGTTGTAGCCTTCAAATTACTTTCAGATATTGAATTACTGTATTGTCTTTGTGTACTTTTGTTATTTCTGTGTTATACTGCTGTTAAAAATATTTCATTTTTACAACACCTCATTGCACAACTGCATGGCATTAGGAAGGTAATAATAGAGAGGAACTGGATAAATATATTCTATTCCCTTAGTATAAGGCTATTTGGAATTAATGGAAATGAGTTAGTTAACTCTTTAAAACTTGAAGTTTAGAATTCCTTTAGATCTTCTCTATTTGATATAATCTATTCTCCTTCTGCCTGTACCCAAACATCTCTCCCCTTCTTTTCCCTCCAATTTTATACCCCCTTTCTCTCTCCATAGTTTCCCTGCTTTTTTTCCAGATTGGGGACTACAAATGCCTTCATTCAATGATCTTCCTACTCCAAAGCAAAGTATAACTAAGAACCTATTCCTTCTGCTTCCTTAAATTAGTTTACTAGAAATTGGATAGAAATATCATTGAAAAGAAAATATTTTGTTAACTACTAAAATAAATGTTAACTGTTCTTATATCATCATCATCATCATCATCCAATAATGAATATGCTGACCAAGTGACATAAGGATTACTGTTGAGAAAAGGTAGGAGAGGTGCCCTGGTTATGCTGACCACATGCAGAAAGGGAAAAGGAATTTCTCAAAATAGAAAGTGAACTAGAGAAAGACTTGCTGGAACAGTGGAGGAAGGGTTGATGAGGCAGGAACAGCAATAAGAATCTTATAAATCTCTATTCTAAAATACTTAAGATGGAAAATACCATCCACATCCAGAGGTAAAAACTATGGCATCTTGGTTTTTTTTAGGTTTTTGCAGGGCAAATTGGGTTAAGTGGCTTGCCCAAGGCCACACAGCTAGGTAATTATTAAGTGTCTGAGGCCGGATTTGAACTCAGGTACTCCTGACTCCAGGGCTGGCGCTCTATCCACTGTGCCACCTAGCCGCCCCTAAACTATGACATCTTAATTTAGATCAAAGCTTACTGCTTTCAATTTTTAAATTTGTTTTATGTTTTATGGATTTTCCTCCTTTCATTTTTGTCCTGATTCTTCCTTTACAATAAATGATTTTTCTTTCCCATAATATGGAAATATGTTTAACATAGTTATATATATGTATAATCTGTATTGGATTGCTCTCCTCAGGGGTATAATAATAGTGTTTGTCCTTTGATTTCAAAGAAGATCATGACATCAGGGAGGTGATGCCATGGCAAACACTTGAATTGAATTTAAGTGAGGGGGTGCTGCATTTAGTTACCAGCCTTACAGGGGAAAAGAGCGAAGAAAGGAAGAGAGGGAGAAAAATGTGGAACTCAAAACCTTATAAAAATGTTAGTTGAAACCTATCATGAATTTGGAAAATGGACAAATAAATTTATAAAAAAAACCCTTCTAATTCTCACAAGGTAATAAAATATGGATTGATTGCAATCTGCTTCTGCAAAATATGTAAATCTTTCCTGGCATAAATACATTGATGCTTTGAATTATCTCTATTAGTATGACCATTACCTGGTTTAATGCTAGTAGACATCAATGAAAAACTTATCCATAGATTTTAGACTTTTACATTGTCTTAAATGAAAATAAAGTAAAAATAAGAAAATCATATTTTTTAATATTACCACTACTCCCTTCTTCTGAATTATCATGAATGTTCCTTTTTTTTAATCATTTTGAAAAAAAAGTAAATTTTGTATCTGCAGGAAAGAAAATGAAATGATTACAAATTTAATACCAATGAAAAACCTGGGACAGAGTATCTGAGTAATTCAAAATCAATTTACTGATGATCAATAAACTGATATTCAGGGGTTTATCTTAGTAACCAAAGACATTTAATGGAGCTACTGAATGTTGTAATAAATTTTTAGAAAATGGGTGGCTGTAATAAATGAAAATCAATCCTTATTGATGAAAAAATTACTCAGAGGATGGACTTTCAAATTAGGAGATGAGCTGAAAGCCTTCAGCTCCTCCTGTTGAGAACATTGCTTGATCATGAGACTCAGTTGATTTCAGAAATCTGGATAAAGAAATTCATCTCTACCCAGACCACTCTAGGTGGTTTTCTCCTTCCAATGGAGGAGTTCAGAGACATGGGCTTAATACTTTGGGGCTTGATTTTAACTATATTAGATAGTGTTTACATTCTGAATGGAAGTAAGGTCTTCTAGTTGGGTGGGGTCCTGCCCAAGGTTGAGGGGCATGCTTCTGGAGAAGGTAGGCAATTTCATCTATCAGCAATATCCTGAGACTAATTGATTGGTCTATAGGCTTTGGATACTCAATGAGGAAATAGACAGAAAAAGCTTTAATTCTAATTTGATAATGGGTTATTAATGTGATAGAAAAATAATCACATCTCAGGCTGTCTCAATTTCTTCATCTGTAAAGTGGGAATAATCTTACGATCATAGTATTTGTGGGAATGAAATGAGATAATTATTTGGAAAGTGCTTTGGAAACTGTAGGGTGCTAGCTTAAATGGTGGTTACTAATTCCATTATTATCATTAGTACACATGCACACCATGATTAACATTAGTACACACACACACACACACACACACACACACACACACACACACACACACATATATATATATATATATATGTATATATATATATATATGTATATATATATAGCCTTGAAGCATTGGATAAGTTTCCCTTGAACATGTATCTGGCAAGTTTCAGAGGCCAGATTCTAGGTTGTTTTAAAAGTATTATTAGATTGCTGTGGAAAAATCGGGATTCTTTCTTTCTTGTCTTTTCCAGCTGTGTGGTGTCATTGAGAAAAAAATAAAGTATTTCCCCGTGTCCAGACTCATCTGCTATCTTTTTATCCTCAATTACTTTTTAAGCCAGTTATACTTTGCCATTCACTAGCCAAGGGCAGACCTCCTCTTACCAGATTTGGAACTCCAATATGTCACTCTGTTGACTTCAGATAAAAGACTGGTAGTACTTGATAAACCTTGCATGTGTGAGGCATTAATAAAAATGATTTAAAATGTGGTCTCCTTGCTGTGCCTCCACACTATTTCCCCCCTGAGGTTTATCTTCATTGTAATAGTAATATCATTGAAATGGAGAGGACCAGTACAGCACTACTCCCAATGGTATCTGTTCAGTTTAGCAATCTGCTCCACCCATATGTTGGAAACGTATGGCTGCATCCCTCCTTTAATTATGTGCTGTAAGAACGGAAAAGGCAGAAATATTTCAAGGTAAGGCTCCACCATAGGAAATGTCCTGACTTTTCAAAGCAGAGAGAAACCTCTAAGTTGATATCAACTCTCCTGAATGCTTGAAGGAAGAGAGAAAATTTCTATAATAGCCAAATCAAATCAGCAAATAGATGTTGAATACTTATTGTGCTCAACACTATACTCAGCTATTAATAAATGTTTGAATCAGATGGATAGATGCACACTAAAAGAAGTTTTACTATTTAATCGAAGATCTAGGACTGAGTAGTTAAATAAAAACAAAATACTTAAATCATAGTCAACAATGGATGGAATATCATAAGAAATTATAGGTTAGCTTCAAATGAGTGGTAACAATCAACAAACTTTTATTAAGTGCCTGTTATATTCAAGGAATTGTTCCAGGCTTCTAAAGAAATTGGTACTTGACCACAGAGAGCTTCTATTCAATGGGGAGCATACTTTTTACCCAAATATTTTAAGGAAAGAAAAGAACACTAATTAGTTGGTTAGTGGTTGGCCTTTGGTATTGAAGGAGACCTTGAAATAAAGAAAGTGATAATATGACATAAACTTAAGATTAATTTCAGTGAGAAGGTATTGTGCAAAGATGCTATTCTCACTATTCCAAGTGAGCCCAGTGGGCTGACATAATAAGATCAGGATGGATGACAATAAATAGGAGATCTTGACCTTTTAAATCTGGACTTTTCCATCAAGTTTCTTTTGCAGTGCAGTACTGTCAGACAACAAACTTTTGACAGTAGGGTAAAGCTAATCCATCAGAGGAATCTGTAAAGATTTCATATAAATAAGTGATACTTGATTTGAAGAATGAGAGAGTTTAGTAAGATTTTAAGAGATACAGAGAAGGAAGCAGCACATTCCAAACCTGAGCGAGTGCAAAGTTTTAGCAAGAGCAATTAGTCTGGTTTATTTGGGACATGGAATGAGTGAAAAGGAATATAATTGGGAAATAAGTCTGGAAAAAGATGGGCTGGAGCCAAGTCTGTGAAGGATTTTAAATACTAAACTATGGAGTATGCATTTTTCCTATAGGCCAGTGATGTGAAAGTTCTCAGGAGAGAGATATTTTAAGTTAATACAATCATAAACGAGAAGAAATTTGTGTGTGTGGGGGGGTTCTTGAAAAATGAGAAGACTGGGCAGATGGAGAATGGGAGGAGGGGAATTCCAGAAAAGGGTATTTGGGGGCAATCCAGAGAGTGGAACAGTTTGAATGGAGAGAAGTGCTAATGTAGGGACAAGGGAATAGTGGCATAAAGCAGGCTGAGAGCAATAAATAATTTTATAAAACAAAAGTCATCCACGGATTTCCTGCTTAGGTCAAAGGGGGACTCATCATGGATTCTGAGTCAGAGATATAAATGCATTGCACAGTGTTGATGACTCATACCTGGATTCAGTTTGCTCTAGTTCGATGTATCCAGGTGGTCTTTGAGGCAGATGTCTAAGCTATTTGGAAGTGAAACATGTGCAAAGGAGGGGCTGCTGAGATGCTTAGATTTTGGCTCAGAGAATATGCTGAATCATTACACAAGCTGGAGAGCCTCAGGGTGAGAGGGATCATTTTAGGAAGTAGTGACAGAAATCTAACCTAAATAGAAAAATGACATCTTTCTGAATTCTAATAATGAGTTGCATTTAGTTACATACTACATTGCAATTTTACAAAGATTTTCTTCATTTGAATTTGATGAGTTGGGGAGAACAAATACTCTCCACCAACTTAACTGATGATAATAGTTCACATTTATACAGCACCATTGCAGCTTGCAAAGTATTTTCCTCCTTACCCATCACCCTAGGAGATAAGATGTAAATATATTCTTATCCTCATTTTAGAGGAGAGAAATGTAAAGTCCAAAGACAGACAAAGGAGTCTCTGAAAGATACATAGCTAGCAAGCAATGAAATTGGGGTTTGAATCTAGGTCTGAATCCAAGGCTGGTGATATTCCTCTTACATCATTCATTCTCTATATGAAAGGCTGACTTTGCTTAACTGTCTTCTAAAGAATATGCTATATCTCAAAAGTGATGGTGTTTTTTCACTGACCCATACATATTTTCTCATCTAAACTTTTTTGAACAAATCACAAGCATTAGCAAAATAGTTGACCAGGGTAAGGACTGTAGACTCAAATTGGCTGATCCACAATCAAGCAAACCAATGATTTTGATATTGCTAGCTTCAGGCTCTATCCAAATGAGCTTTACCATCAACAGATGAACTGAACTGAGAGTCAAAGAATGAAGGAACCAAACCAAGAGAACAATGTACACAATTTGTGAGATGAATAACCTTGATTGAGGCAGCTCCTCTCAGCAGTTCAGACAACTAGTTCAACTATAGTAGACTGACTATAGACTATGTTATCCCCATCCAGAGGAAGAAAAACAAAAAGACATTAAAACATACACACACGCACACACACAAACACGCACACACACATACACACACACACACAACCCACAATCCTTCAGAATCTAAAGAACATGTTATAAAAATTATCTCTTTTGCATCTCTTTTTTCTTAATCTTAATTCCTCAAACCAAAAATTACTAATTTGTAAATATATTTATCAAAATATGTGTGTACAATGCTAATCTGACTATTTGCCACTGAGGGGAGGAAGGTGGGAAGGGAGGGTAGAGGGAAATTTTGTAAATTAAAAATATTTGTGCATATGGATGAAAATAAAAATAAATTAAAAAAAAATGAAGGAGCCAGCAAATGATAACCTGTGAATTTATGAATCATAGTTCCATGTAACCCAGAGATCAGGGAGCAAAGACTAGGTCCCACAATCTCACTATGTCACTTTCTTAATCAAAAGCTTGAAGTGGCTTCCCAGAACCTTGGGACAAAAATCTACAAACCTTGACCTTTTGTTTAAAGTTTTATTAACTTTTCTTTTCCTACCCTAACTTTTTAGTCTTATCTTACATTATTGCCTCTTACATCACCTTTTTTTTCAGCCAATCTGGCCTACTAATAAGTCTTTGAACTTGACCTTTTATATACTTGCTCTGTACATTCACAGAATTCATACTTCCAGTATAATATGCCCCTGTCCTTGTCTCTGCTTCTCAGAATCTTTACATTCATTTAAGGCTTAGCATGGAATTTACCACTTCAGATAAACCTTCTGCAGAGGGGAAATTCTGACTGTATTGGTATAGCATTGCCAAGCAACTGCAGGTGGTACTAGAAATTCAATAAATCTGGGAACATTTTAGGGGTGAATAAATTAAAGGTTTGACCAAATATAGTCTGTGAATTAAATTATAAATATCCAAATGCTTTTGGCATAAAAATGTTGCCCAGTCCCATAAATCTAACTAATTACACCTTTTCCCTTGCTGGCTTACCTTGCCATTTATTTATCTGACATTCCACCCCACCCAGTACCCAGCAAATTGTATTGGACAATATTTGCAATTAAAAGTTTATTAAATATAATTGATGAAATAAAGGAAGCTAGAGATAATAATATGTACCACTCAGAAACTAATTCAAAATAGATATAAATTTACAAAAAGATTAATATTTGTGGAGTATTTAGCACAGTACCTAGTGGCAAGAGTAGACACTGAATGAATGCTTATTTATCCCCCTCCTCATGAATCATAGAGTTTTATGTTAACTTAATAACAGACTATCCTATCCAATTCTCTTATAGAAAACTAAGCAGAGAAGAGATTGAGTGATTTGTCTAGTATCACAGAGCAAGTAGGTATCTTAGTCAGGATTTAAGCCTAGGATTTTTTGATTTCAGTTCTAATTTCCTACCCACAACTACACCATTTCATGTGTTGTCACATTTTAAAACCTACTTTGTATTATATGATATTCATTTTGTATTGCCTTTTCTGAATATGTTGTATACTCCTACTAGAATATAAATTATTTGAAGGCAAGAACTATTTCTCCTCCTCCTCCTCCTCCTTATTCTTCTTCCTTATCATCTATCTCTGTACTTTATGCATACTTGGCACTTAATGAATATTCATTTGGTTTTGCTGAATCACAATGAAAAGTGGCATTAACTTGTCCTGAAAATATTGCTATAGAATTCAGTGTAATAATCTAAGAATTGGAGCAGGGGAGGGTGTTTAGATACATTTATGTTTGAATGCAAGAAGGTGCAGAGTTTTTTTTTTTTAATTATGCAATCTTCCATTTTCATTCAAAGAAGATAATTTCATTTTCTCATACACAAATAATATTGATTATGATTTACTGCCTTTCCGTGGTTCAAAATTAAGCATAAGCCAAAAGCACCTTTATTGAGCAAATCTGATAATTAAGGTCTGAATATGGGGAAATTTTAGGTTTTGTCCTTGCTGGACATTGGTCTGGACAATGAAAGTACAAAATAATTCACAAACTAAGCCTCAAAAAAACTTTATGATTTATCTAGTTACAAAAGAATTGTAGGTTACACAGTTCATTTAAAAGAATTATG